>NC_134456.1:207520296-207830548 GCF_047948215.1 Lycorma delicatula | reverse complement strand
TTTTTTTGATTTTTCTTTCAAAATTGCATCCAGTTTCTGAATTTGATTTCTCCAAACGTTTAGCCATACTGAAGTTGAATATCGACAATGAACATACTCTGATTGTTATCGCAAGCCATTTAAACGTCCATCAATTTGAAACGGTGAAATATTTCATATGGGTAATAGTCCTACGTTCTTTATAGTTATGAAAACTATGTTCACGCAAAAATTTATGATATTTATTAATGTACTGTTAAATTTAAAAATGTTTGTTTATCTTCGGTAATATAACATTATTAATAATAAAATAGTTTCACAAAATGTTATATAATTGGCCTAAATGATAAGAAATAATAAGATATTGTAATCAGTACTATTACATAGAAATTCTACATCTTATGTAAAAAAAAAATCCGTAAATTAAAACGTCTGCGACATATTATATTGTGTAGAGTTAAGTATTAAAAACATTGGTGTTAAAGTATCATTATATACTTAATGTTAATTATAAACTTAATATTTGTATAAATAACGCTCAGAACTGCAATACTGCACGCTGTAAACTCATCACAGATTGTAACAAAATAAACAGAATTTAAATATACTTATATTACGATGATTTTTATGACAATTTCTCTTATAATAATTTTTTTTCAACAATAAAAATGTGTTGGAATTGAAAAAAATCTTTTTATTTATTCTAATTTAATTTTTCAATTTGTTTAAAAATATATAAAATTAAAACAACTTCTATTGACTTAATAACTTTTAATTTGCCGCCTATTTCAGTAAGTTTTAATTCAGTAAGAACAAAAAAAAGTATAAATTTAACAATTTTTTTTAAAAATTGTTTTATAAAGATTTGATTTGATTTGTTAAGATTATTTAATACTTTTATTTTTATTTAAAAAAATAAATAATGCTTAAGAAAGCTCAGATCTATTAAAAAATGTTGTTTGCAGGACACACAAAGACTATAATCTTGCGACTTGATTAAAAATAAGAAAAGAAATTCTGAGGAATGATATAAAAAAGCTACTACGAGTGTGGTTAACATTTGATGGAATGCAGGAAATATCAAGTTTATACTTTAAGTTTACTATCTAATATTACTGAAGTTTATTCGACAAACTAATTTAAATATCAGTATGACTTCATGTTAATAACTTCGATCTGCATTAAAAAATGATAACATCAAAAATATTTAGTAATATAATAAATATTTTTAAGCCATCTAAATAGAACTTTGACGTAGTTTATATTTAAAAATCTTTCAACTAATATATACAACAAAACTATTAAAGGAACTTCTTTAACGAAGTAAAAACGTAATGAACAGAACTACTTCACTATAAAATAAGAAATAAGAAATTTACTGCCGCCCTGTATAAATGTAATAATTAAAATTTATAAAATGCGTTCGGAAAGTTTCTGTGATTTGTGTATACTTTATAATTCTAGAATTATAACGTATAATGACGAAACTTTCTTAATTACTGCTTTATTATTTTGTCATTATTTTATAGAAATGGATATTATAATAACCGGAATAGTTAATAAAAAATTTATATGAGTGTACCAAGAAGCTCTGTTCTCGAGCCCAAATAGAAGATGTTTATTACCAGTCTTAAAATCATGTGAATATTCTAGCTCATTTGTGTTTCTTTCGATTGATTGATTTGTATTGCATTTCTCTTGCTACCACCCCATTCGGTAATCTTAAAGCATAAGACCGAATGTCTGTGCCACAAACAGCAACTGCGCCTCGAATCAGTTTAGCGACCAGTATCCTAATCTAGCTCCTAGAGCTAACCTAATTGCGTGAACGAACTAAGCATAGTGGCACACACCACTTGCTTCATGTCCCACTGCTCACTTGTCATATATTCTAAAATGGGTAGGCGCACCCCGTCAACTACTAAAATATACATAACATTCAATAAATTAAATTTATCTCGTCAAGATAGCAATTCGCTGCCACGCCTAGGTCGCTGAATGCCAGCAAGTAACTGTTCACCAATATTAAAGCGCTTGGAGCTTTAACTGGCTAATGGTTAGCCATAGCTCTCGGGCAGCTTCCCACAGCAGCGAGGTAGGAGTCTTTCCCTTAAATCAACTACTTATGCCGATTCAACAAAGCAACGGCATTAAGGAACACCTTCACGGTCCGACAATGCGGCTCACGCCACATTAACTCGGCGCTTATGAGTGGCCAATTTCCCCCTTGACTCCTACGTTCCAGGGTGGCCTGAGTTCTACCCCCTCCCAAGATCTGGGCAGTCGAACATCATATGTTCGTTCGACTGGACCTCTTTGCAGACGCACAGCTCATCATTTGCCGGGCGGAACCGAAACAAATATTGGTTCAAGTTGACGTGGTTGGAGAGCACCTGGGCAGCCTCGTTTCCCTTAAAAACGAAGGAGAGGTACCATCTCCCAAGTCCTGTATAAATCGATACAAGGACCTTCCCTTAGTCGTAGTGTGTCATTCTTGCTGTCATGCATCCATTGCGAGGCTGTAAAACCTCCTCCTTAGGCGGGAGATGAGTAACTGAACGAAATTTAGAACCGGTGCATTGCAATCACCGTTCCGCTTCGGTATAGGCCCGGTTCGAAACCGCATCCCAAATACTTCAGCCTCTTTGCAACTTCCATATGGCTGCCCGAACTTTCACCACTGATTCGATTGGGAGAGCCTTTCCCAATACGGTGATAGCCTCGTAGGCGGTTGTTTTAGAAACACCAGTGCATATTATTAATGTTCTGCGCTGGGCACTCCTTAAATTTTGAATACGGGCTCGATTTCTTTCCAATCTATGCGCCCAAACAGACGCAGCATAAGAGGCCATACTTTCGAAGACACCTCGGTACACCATGTAAAAATGACGGCCCGACAGCCCGTAATCCTTCCGAGCAATCCTACTAAGCTTTGCATCAAAAAGACGGCGTCCGCCGCTACTTGCCTAATGTGGTTGCTAAACAGAACTTCTCATCAAGCAAAACACGTTTCTTTTGATTATCACACATCAGTTAACAGCAACAGTTCTCGTGATATCTTATAGCATTACGTTTAAAAATTATAGGTAGATTAAGAATCGAATTGCAATTATGGTAAATTCTGAATAATACGAAAATATAATTCGGTGAATCATGGCAAAATGGATACTACATTTTTTTACTTAAATCAGTTTAGAGTCTTAAATCAGTTACTGATAAGACATATGAAATAAACTTCCATATTGAAATACCATATGAAATAAAGATGTTTGCGAGTATTACATCGTTTACATTGCGGCAATGTAAGCGACACAATTGTCGCAAACATGTTACATAGATGACATTACTGTCTTATTGACGTACTATTTAATTTTATTCTTGACGACAGACCATTATAAACATAACAGTAATTTTAAAAACTATTATTGATTTGAATTTAAATTAACATCGCTGAAAATCCCTGAAGATGGAGTAACAGCTCCGAAAGTACTAGGATTTACACAACTGTTGTAAATGGATTTAATTTACACAAATTTAAAATACTTTGTATCACATAACTTTTTATTTTACCTATTACTTTGTAACAATATATCTCAAAAAGAACTTCGTCGTGGAAAAAATGAAAACATATCTAACAAAACTAGCAGTTTTAAAAAACATTTATGTACATTATTTACAAGCTTTTTCCTTTATAATTATTTTGATCTAATAGTGATTTATAAAAACACTTCAGGCCCATATATTCATAGTTCATCCCTGACACCCAGTGTCAGGGTTAACTTTAGTTATATTATTTTTTAGCAGCTGCTCTACCAAGAGTTAAAACTTTTATTTAACAAGGTTTACATCTAGATTGTTTAATGATTTTATTTTAAATAATGTTTAAAATAAACTACAAAATGTTTACGCCAACGTAATTGATTAGATGGTTTCACATCTAGATCAATGTAGTCCATGAGTGTAATAATAATAGTATTTGTTCCTTATATTTTGTTATTTTTGTTGTCTTATTTGCGAGTATGCGATGAACATTTATGTGTTGACAGTACTGGTTTTGATTAAAAAATCAAAAAGTACTTTCGAGTATCACTTGACTGATACTCGAAAATAATGAAATCTTAAAAAAAATATTTTGATCGCATTCGACTGGGCCAGAAGTGTCCAAAAAGGCCCAAAATCCCCAAAAAATTGGATTTTGGACTTTTTCTTAACTACAGTAATAAGTTCTCATTGAGAGCTTTTTAATGACAAGTGATTCTTATTTTCATTGGTTCCAGAGTTATAGCTAAATAAAATTTTAATTAATGAAATATTTGGATCTTACAAGGAGAAGGCACATCGGTTCGAGTTCGTTTTCTTTATTTTTATTTATTCGTTTTATTTTTTTTAACTTTTTTTAAAAATTTAAATATATTTATTAATTATTAACATCTGATTAAAAAAAACAAAAAAAAAACAATAAATAATAATTCAATTATATAATAAAAAAAATGTATGAAAAAAATCAGAAGTTATTAGTGAAATAAACTTTTATGTACTTTTAAAAATGTGTATATATAATTTAATAGGCGTACAAGGACGTCATCTGGTGTCCACATCAATTTTTTTTTTAAATTGTGTAAAAATAATATTTAATTTTTTTGCTAAAAATTAAAATCTTTTTCAAATCTTTTTTTCAATCCTACAAATACGTTGAGTTTTAGTTTTAATGTGTTTATACTTGAAATTATATTAGAAAATAGAAGTCCCTGATGATTATTTAAAACTTTTAGATACGTCACTCTACCGATAACAATACGTAAGTTGAACGAAATGGAGTTCTGTGATCGTTCAAATTGTACGAGTACTGTTGAAACAGAATCGTGTACAAGCTGATACTCCTGGGATTGCTTTGAGCTACTGAACGTGAAGCAATAAAGAAAAGGGAGCGAATGGAAGTGAGAAAGTGGGTTGATGAGTCGAACTGAAAGATACGATGCATTAGTTGGATTGCTACGTCTAGTGATAACCATTATCTATTCCTTGTTGAGTCGTCTTAAATCATATTGTTTCTAAACACATTATTTGCGCACAATTATTGCGATTATCTCTTTATTTAGAATTTAAATTTTAAAAGATCTAGACATCGTATGTAATATTTTTTGTTTACACTGTAAATTATTTAGTCCAGGTTATTAATAAATATATATCAGACGTTAAATTCAAATACGCTTAGATCCACAGAAGGGAGCTAAAATGGTAGTAAGCTAAAATGGTTTATACCAGTTAGAAAATAATTTTCGTTAAAACATAAATACTGAAAAACCTTTTTTAACAATCAAAATATATACATATAAACCCACAATTAAACAAAGAAACGTACTATGTTATGATTACACAGAATTCGTCAACAATCAAAGGCTATAGAAATGGCATGTAACTCCTGGATGTGTGTCAGGTAGACATTTTCTTTAAAAAAGTATTCGATCTACTTTATTGCTTGCAAACCGATATGATTTGAAATTTTTCTAGTACTGGGCCCGGGTTGTGGTGAACTCACCGAATTACGTTTTCACTACGGGATTCAAACCCAGGATCTCCGGGATAAAAGACTGAGACGCTACCATTCCGCCACGGATATCGGCAGTCTTTTAATTGAAAAAAAAAACGGATTGACCAAAATTAATACTGTTCGATGGTAACTTAAGGAATGAATATTTTAAGAAATTTATTACAAAGATATATTGTGTTTTCTTGATTAACAAGAATTCATTATCGATGAGAAAAAAATCGATTCGTAAAATTTATTTATAAATCCTATCAATTTTTATTATTTCACATATTTCGTTTACGAAGAAGGCTTGTTTAAATGATTTCTTAATAAGTCAAAGTGCTCAAAACTTGATATATATCCAGTTATGGTAGATACCGAATAAAAATGACAAAAAGTCAATAAATATAAGTTTGGGAATAAAATAAATCGGACAGCCAATAGAAATCTCTGAAAACAACAAACTTGATTCAAAACAAAAAGGGTCTTTTTTAAAGAAACGAAAATTAAATGAAAGAAAAATGTCTTCTTTATTTAACTTGTAAACGAGCAATTTTTAGAATAAAAACTATTTATTAAGATTAGACGACTGGAATTTATTAGGAAGAGATAAAATATTCGTTAATATTAAAAATAAATAAATAAAAAAAGTTTACAATTGAATAAACAGAAAACTGCCATTTTTTTTTTATCTTGAAAAAATAAAAAAACAATTATCTAATAATATAAATGAACATTTTTCAAGTGGACTCTTAAAGCAATTAAAGAACGAACATAAATTATCACCAAAAGCTCACTACATCGTCCTAAAGAAAATAAAAAGTATTAAAATATTAGCATATATGTATTTGATTATATCCATCCTCTTATAGAAGTTAAATAAAAATCTAATTTACATAAATTCTTACACACACACACACACACACACACACACACACACACACACACACACACACACACACACACACACACACACACACACACACACACACACACACACACACACACACACACACACACACACACACACACACACACACACACACACACACACACACACACACACACACACACACATATATATATATATATATATATATATATATATATATATATAAATTTTTAATAATAAAAACAATTTCAGCAGTTTAATATTCACCTATATTTAAAGTGAATTACTTTTTATTTTGTTTAATTTGGAAATGATCCAAATGAATAAAAGTTCTTTGTTATAAAAATCTATTTTCCAATATCAGAAGTCGGGAATTGACTAAGAATTGTTATAAAGAAACCGTTTAACACTAAAACGTATTTAAAAAATTAAGACGCCTACTCATATTAAATTAGATAAAGAATAAAAAGCCTTTCTTTATTTTAATTTTTTTTTTAATCTTTTCTTGGCGCTTTGTATTATTTATTTGATATTTTCATCAATTATACCGATTACAGGTAAGATATAAAACCAAAATTTGGCAGTGAACATTTTTGGCTGTGAATAAAGGTTTAAGCTTTTACGGTGGTTACGATTATAAGTTAAAATTTCAGTTTTTAAAATAGATGTTACTTAAAAAAATAAATTTTAATAAATAATGATTTTTTATTTAATACTTTATTTATAGTCGCATAATCAATTAAAGTAATTAGCGACTTATCAGTGTATTCTAATTGTACCGGTAAATGTGTACTCTTCAACAAACTCAGGCCGACCATTCCTGAGACGTGTAGTTAACTGAAACACCAAAGAACACCGGTATCTACTACCTAGTATCTAAATTCTAATAGTAGCAACTACTACCTTTATTAGGATTTGAACTTGAGAACTTCGGCTTCGAAATCAGCTGATTTACGACGAGGAGTTTACCAATAGACCATCCCGGTGGTTTAAATAATGATTTAAATATATAATATAACCGTTGTTTAATATACGTGTGCTATTGCAGGAAATAAATTTTTATGTGCTTGAGACATAAATATTTGCTGTTGTATACATACATCACAAACTATACAGAGTGATTGATATATAGAGTGTATATTCTCAAAGCGATATTAAAATATGGATATATCTACATATTTCAAAATTAGGAGGTGGAAACACCTCCGATGTAGGGATACTAGGAGGCAGTGTAGATCTACATAGTTAGAAATTTACTACTTTATGCGTGTATAAATTTTTGTCTACCTCCTTAGATACGGCTTATTGAATCAATCCTTTTATTCAAATAGGAAGGTGAACATGTGATATATGATTTTAATTTAAAATGTTACGATAAATACGATACTAAAAATAGTTTCTGACAAATGCCTTCGGTTTTTAATTATAAGCAAAGTTGCAAACAAAAAAATCGTAGTAGTAATAAAACGAGGTAAAACACACCCGTAGCAACTTTTAGGTATATTTCATAAGGAAGCTACTTATTACAATATGTACCATGATTCGACTTCCGGAAAACTTCGACATATCTTCGCGTTTCACATCCCCCAGACCACAAAACCACTTGTCAGCTCAAAAGTTTATATAAACATTTATATATATATTTCACTTTCTTGTGGAGACAATAACTGCCGTAATTTTGCGCCAATCAGTCTCAAATTGATACATAAAATATATCGTCCCAAAATCTCGGTTGAGTTAATTAATGGGCAAAATCGGACCTTGTGGTTGGAAATGGGTGGAGGGGTTTTTCGAAAAACCAAAATATCACTATAACCTTTTTATTAAGTAAAGTAATGAATTCTTTTAAAGTTCCTACTATTCTTTGGATAAGAGCCTAAAACTTATGAAAGTAAAGTTTTTTGATATCACCAACCATCGGCTCAGGGGGTGTTAAAAATGGAGTTTCGAAAACAAAAAATAATCATACCTCCCTTAATAGACACAGTATCGAATCGGTTTGAAGTGATCGTTATTCTTCTAAACATTATCTAAAACTTTTGTCGGAAACAATTTTTTATATGACGAACCATTACGTCAACGGATGACCAAAATGTTGCTGTAATTGTAAGAAGATGGGGCTTGTCAAATGCTAAATATGTGAAATTTTTTCACGTGCAACCATTGTCGTGTTGAGTAAATTTGTTTTTCTTAATATTATGGTGGAAATCATTCTTATCCCCTACTTAGCACCGGTGAAATATACCTCCGCCTTGCAGCGAGCCGAAAGGGATTTTTTTTATTTTGTATCAACTTCAGAATTACATTCAAGAACAAACTTTAAACATGTTGAAATTAATGGTCCAAATAATAAAAATCATAATAATAACATCCTACACAATAATCCAGAAGCCAGAAGGATTCTGAATTAGTTTGGACCCGCTAGATGGCGCTGCGTCGAGATATTTCGAGAAATTGTATTTGTGGTCCGATTTCGCTCATATTCACAATATGTGTTACAATGATAGAAATACCTCTGCAAAAAAAAAAAATGGACCAGCTAGATGACCTAGGGAAGCTAGATGACATATTTGGAAAAATTGCATTTATGGTCCGATTTGGCTCATATTCAGAATATACATTAGTTACGTAAAAAAAAATATTTTTACAAAACGTATATCCGCTAGGAAGCGACGGTGTCGAGATTTTTACGACACAAACAGACTTTCTTCTTCTATAAAAGGAAATCTTCATATGCGTGTCCGCTATAGACTAAAAAACTACTGGAAAGATTTACACGTGGATAAAAGGGAAAAATGGAAAAAGTGAAAATAGGAAAAGGGAAATAGAAAAAAAGGGGAAAAAGGAGAAAAAATGAAAGAAGAAAAGAGAAAAAGAAAACTTGTAAAAAGGGAAAGAGGGAAAAACAGAGAAAGGGACAAAGGGAGAAATGAAAAGAATAAAAAGAAAAAGTGAAAAGGAAAAAGAAATAAAATGAGAGATTAAATTTTGTGAAGTTCCGTAATGTTCAGTTTTTAATGTTTATCAAACTTCAAATTGTGTTCATTTAACCTATATACTCGTATATACTCAAATCGAGCAATAGCGAAGCATTGCCGGGTCTGCTAGTACACATATATGCACAAGTGTTCAACGCAGAAAGGAAGAAACTTTCAGGACATGTTATACTGGTGAAAATAATAAAAAACTTTCACATAAACATAAGCCTGGAAACGCTTCGTTTTCGAGTTACAATTAGCAAAAGATTTCGCCCGCATTTCAGATCTTCTAATAAGAACAAGTAATTTTTGGGACTCAAATTAAGGAGCAACTTCGCGGTTTCTAAAGTTATTTTAGCTGGAAAATAGGATAAAAAATTTCCAGAACTGTAACTCCAGTAGTTAAGATATTCGACTGTAGTACAATAGGTTTATTAACCGACTAATAAATGCGGAAGATTTATAATAAAACCTATAGAGAATTTAACTCTGAGAAAATTCATGTAAATGCAGCCAATAAAACGTAAAAATCTTTTAAAAATCGGTTTTTTGTTAAAGAAAGCAGACCATTTAATAGACAGAAAATCGTATATTATTTCTGTAGTTAATAAAAATTATTCTTAATATAGCAAAACCAAAATATTAGATACATAAGATGATAACTGATAACAGAATAAAATAGATTCCTTGATAAATATTTGTTTAAAATTTATGCAGTCTTGGTACTTTCTAAACTTAATCAGAAAAATTGAACAGATTATTTTAACATTTGACACCACCAAACACCCTGAATAATATTTAGCATTAAATTATTGTTTGGTTAAATATTTTTTATTATTATTGCTGTTTTCATGTATTCATGAAAGTATTTTATATCTATATTAAAACAACTTTATATTTATATATTTTTTGTTTTATTCTTAATTTGATCATTAATTTTATTCTATTTTTTAGGAGCGTTTGTTGCTGAGTGTATTACCCGAACACGTTGCGGTTAAAATGCGTCAGGATCTAGGATCAGCACTTGATTCTCAGTTCAAAAAGATTTATATGAGTCGTCATGAAAATGTCAGGTATGATTTTAATTTATATAGCTAAAAACCCCATAAAATTCATTCATCACAATTATCATCAAGCTATAAAATGCTAATTTATAAATACTAATACAAGCTATAAAATTCTATAAAATTTTAGATCTGTATAACAGAATATGCAAAAAAATTGTAACGGTGATTTCTATATTTTTATTAAAAAATATGTGAAGTTTACTTACATTTGCTTATAATTGCAGTAAACGAATGCAAATAGATAACAATAAAGTTTTAGTTTACACATTCTTCGTCAGATAGAAGCTGCGTTAGACTGTTGTACAGGCCAAGCTGTTATCAATTCGAATTTCAGTACCGAGGCTATAGCAGAACTTTAAAAAGTTACAAGAGCTAAGTAATATAAATATTTTCTAAAAATCGGAAGCGTTTTGAAACGACACTCACCAGGTAGATCTAAAGCAAGTACCGCGAAAGAAAAAGAATTCGACTGACTTTCTAGCAAAGTCTAAACCGTTCAATTCGTAGCCTTAGTCGTCCACACATTCCCAAAAGCACTGTCCATATGTTTAAATGTCCAAATGTTGGCAACATATGAAAGAGAGAAATGCCACATAAATGAGATAAAAATTTAAATACAGTAAAATATAATAAAAAAATAAAGCAATGACAATTAAAACTATTTCAACAAAAAAAAAAATCGTAAAGTTTCTTCCACCGAATTTTCTTTTTTCCTGCTTAGCCTCCGGGAATTAGCGTTCAGGTATTACCTCAGAGGATGAATGAGGATGATATGTATGGGTATAAATGAAGCGTAGTCCTACAGTCTCAGTTCGACCATTCCTGAGATGTGTAGTTAATTGAAACCCAACCACCAAGGAACACTGGCATCCACGATCTAGTATTCAAATCCGTATAAAAGTTACTGCCTTTATTAAGATTTGAACGCTAGAACTCTCGACTTCTAAATCAACTAATTTGAAAAGACGTGTTTCACTACTAGACCAACCCGGCGAGTTTGTTCCACCGAAATAAGCCATATCTACATCATTATCCTGTGTCTCTGTTTAATAATTTGAGCAAGTAATTTATTGTAGAGAATTTTTTTTTGCATACACATCATGGGCAGTTATGACAACCTAATTTACTGTGTTTGTTTTTTTTTCAATCCACATATATAAAAAATATGTCGGGTGTTTGATACTGACGTTTGTGCTGGTTGCACTCCGTAATTTTGTAAGAAACCCTGAGAATCTTTTGCAAGGGTCATCATTTTTACCCGTTCTTGCAAATTACATTTCATTAGTATCATCACCAAGTTGAATGGGTTTTTGATCACAACAGGTTTTTGATCAGAGTTGTTTGCGCGAAAGATTTTCATCAAATTTATTCTGTTCATATCTAGTAAACGAAAAAACAAAGCCATTGGCCAACGCTGAGTTCTTCTAGAGGTTGAAAGTCTCGAACACATTAGATCAACAGTGTCCACACCCACTTTTGTGGAATTATAATCCATTCCATGTAACGGCTTTCTAGTTTCTTCATCAACTTCATCAGCATCGCGCATTGTTGACAAAACCAACATAACCTTTTTTTCTTTGTAACCCTAGAAACCAAAATTTTGTCTGGTTGACACCCAAACTGGTATTTTCCGGGAATCAAATGCCTAATTTCAGTAACAAATTCTGGAGGAACTTCTTTTTTAATTAATTTTTTTTCTGAATTCATAAAAATGTAAGGCCTACGTCCAATATGTACTCTGCAAGTGGACAGCTACTAAAATAATTATCAGCTGTTATATTTCTGTTTGTATTTCTAATGGGTCAATCAATGTTTTGATCAAATCAAATGTCTTGGTATGCATTTCTCCCGGCCCCACCGATTCGGTCGCACTAAAGCGTAAGACCCAATGTCTGTACCACGAACGGCTACTGAGCCTCGAAACAGTTTAGCGACCAGTATCCTAAATTACTCCTAGAGCTTACCTAACAGCGTGAGCGGACTAAGCGCGGTGCCATACACCATCGGCTTACATTGTGGAATTACTACGTACGTTATACGTTGTGGTCCCAACCGCTCACTTGTGATATTTACTAAAATGGCTAAGCGCACCCCGTCAACTACTAAAACATATGTCACTATCAATAATTAAAGTTATCTCGTCAGACAGTAATTCGCTGCCACGCCTAGGTGTCTGAATGCCAGCAAGTACCTGTCCACCATATTAAAGCGCTTGGAGCCTAAATTGGCTGGTAGTCAGTCATATATTTCTAGGTTAGCTTCCGACAGCAGTGCGGTAAGAATCTCCCATTAGGTAAACTACTGATATCGGTTGAACATAGCAACCGCATCAAGGAAGTCCCAAACGATTCGACAATGCGGCTCACACCACATTGACTCGCCGCTTATGAGTGGCCAATTTTCCCCTTAACCTCTAAGTTCAGGGTGGCCCGGTCGCTGTCCCCCCCCCCCCCACCTCAAGAGTAGGGCAGTCAAATATCAGGTGTTCATTTGACTGGACCTCTCCGCAGACGCACAGCTCATCAGCTGCCAGGCGAAACCGAAACAGATATTAGTTTCAATTAACATAGCTGGTGAGCACCTGGGCACCCGTTGCCCTTAAAAACGAAGTCGAGACATACCATCCCACCAGATCCCGTATAACATTGTACAGGGATCTTTTCTTAGTCGTGGTGTCCCATTCCAGCTGCCATATATCCATCGCGAGGCTCTGCAGCCTCTTCTTCAGGGGGGAGATTGCCAACTGAAAGAAATTTAAATCCGGTGCATTGTGATCACCATTCCGCCCCGGTACTGGCCCGGCTGAAACCGCACCCCAAATAACTCGGTCTCCCGACCTCTTTGCAATTTCCACATGGCTGCCCGAACTTTCACCATTAAATCGATTGGGAGAGCCTTTCCACATACGGTGGTAGCCTCGTAGGAGTTTGTTTTAAAAACACCAGTGGCTTGTATGAACATACAAAAGGTCCTGGTTCTGCTTCTGGTCCTAGTTCTGCTGTCGTAAATAAATAATCATGTTGTGTATGTACAATGTGCGGGAATAGCAGAACGCATCGATTTTTAGTCCATATTTGGCAGGACTCTTTACCATATATTGTATTAAACTACAACGGTCTGCAAATTCAATTAGAATTTCGTCAATTGTAATAAATTCCCTTGGGTTATATCAAATTTGGCAGTTTGATACAGAATTATCAAAATACTCCCTGATTGGGGGAAGTTTATCGGTATTAAGAATGCTGAACTCTAGTATTTATATAATCAAATCTGAGGCCTCAATAAAAATCGAATACAATTTTTACTGAAGTTTACCCGGAGAACTGTTAGCCCAGTGCCGTTATCAGTAAAACATTCTGATAAGTCCGATTGCCTCGTTTTCGTCAGCTAACAAAAATAATGCACCAAATGTAGCTAATATTTCTGTTCTTGTAGTTTTTCGATAGCCTCTTTCACGGCAATGCGGACGAGCTAATTTTCAAGGTCTTCCAGTTCATCAAAAACTTGAAGGATTTTATCTGGTGTACAGAATTTTTCCCTAAAAATTCTAGAAAAAGTTATTTTTCATATAAAAATTTCTTTTTATTTTTAATAAAATTAAAAAAAAATATGTTTATACAAATTTTATTAAATACGACTATAAACACATTGTAAAAAAGAATAAAAAAGTAGAAATATTTACTTACATTTTATTTTAACGAACAAACACACAGTAGAAGACGAGGAATCACACTGCGTGAACGCTCGTTTTATAACACAAGAACACGTGTAGTCGGCAGGTTGGCCGCCCGCAGACCCTTGGGAATTTGACTTCTTTCTGCCATTCCCTCAAATGCTCAACAATCACCATTATAACAGGACCTTTTCTCTTAATAGTTCATTTGAAAATACCTAAAAGCCCAACTGACTTATTAAATTCCTTACTAAAAAAAAAAAAATCAAAAAATATTAAAAAGGCGGCCAAACTGCCGCCTACGCAAGAGCTTGAAGCTAAACACTCTAAAAAGCGTTAACTCGGGCGTATTTACTATGATTTATTTTCCTACTTTAATTAAGTTGCAACATTCTTGCCTTTTGCTTCATAATGAAGACCTTTTTTCATGCAGGTGACGCATTTTGTTTACTTTCTATATGTAAATGAAGATAAAGTGTTTAAATTTTTAAATACAAATGTAATATCTGAACACACTAAGAACCATATATTCTTATTTGACTAAGTCTGAATGATAAATCTGATGTTAAAAACCCTTTATTTCTAAGATAAATAATAATTATATTGACTATTTTTTCAAGTATATATCTTTTTCGTTTAAGGAGAAAATAAATTCTAACAATAAAGTTTGAACTTGTGTTAATTATTTCTATTCAATGGCATTAAAATTTCATTTCATTTCTTAGAATTTTAAATTCGTATAATGTATGATATGGAGAAATAGTAATAGCCTACTTATGCATATACCTAAAATTAAAAATTACAATTATTTTCATAATAAATTAAATGTTATGCACTCAAAAAGAAACAAAAACGTTGGGTCAAATCCTCCTTTCAATTGTATATTTTATTCCTTTATAAGGATTAACAATGCCTTGTTATTGAAAAAATTAAGTTTTATTTCTACTAAGTAGGTCAAAGTTATTTAAACAGAAAATCAAGTTACGAAAACACATAGCTGTTTATTTTAGAACTGTAGAATAATAAAAACTTATTTATATCTAAACTTATTAAAAGTGATAAATGAAAACAATACACAGATATTACCAGTTACTGTGATCGAAGGGTATGAAGTAGTACAAAAAAAATTATTCATAACAAATGTAAAAATTTTATTTATTTAAAAGTAAGCAAACATATACCAAACTAAAATATATCATAAATCACTTAAACTCGACAAAAAAAAACACACTCCATTTACACAATTAAAATAGGAATTTATAAAAATAAAATAACAAGTCAGATGTTTAAATATAACTTTTGAAACTTGCAAATAATACAGTCAATTTGTATTTTTATTTGAAAATCCTTACCTAGAGATTGATGTTTTTTCCATATGTTAGGGGTGATGAGGGAAGCTTAACTCCAGATTTTTAACATCTACCCTCCCATAGATTTTTGAAAAACCCGAAAATATTTGAAATGCGTTTTTCTCTGAATCTATGCATTTTAGAGAAAAGGTTTTCAAACAAAAAATGTAGAGGTTATGCCGTATAATTTGAAATTAAAATACTAGGTGGCGCTGAAGTTGTAAAAATCGTGTTTTTCCGGATTTTTCACCGGTATTCAGCGTGTAAACATAACAGATCTAAGTATTCTATTAAAATTAATACAAGAAGCTAAATATATTAAAATTACATAACGTCATTAACCGATTTTTGACGTATTCTTTTTTTTTTGTTATATTTTTAAATTGATTATTGTTTTTTACATTTAAAATATTGAAGTCATATGCCTCTTTATAATGTTCTCCGGTTAGGGCTTTGCTTATTAGGATCGTTCATTAAGTTATACCAAGAGTAACCTAAATTCCGTTATAGTTTTTAATCTCAAATCAAATTATCACTCTTTCAGTAATAAGGAGAAATTCTCTAAATGTAAAAGTACTAACGGATATTGTGAAATTGTAATTGGCATATGATTAAAACATAAACATTGTAATGTTTATTTTACAAAAACCTAATTTACTTTAAAGATTTAAATTTTCATATTAAAAATTAAGAAAATAAATAAAATAAAGGTTTTATAAAAATAAAACATATTATTTGTTAGTTAGTTATATAAGTAATATTAGTAAAAACTGACGAAATTAAAATAAGTAACGTGGGAAAAAGGTGATAAAAATTAAAAATAATTTATGGTTAAAAAAATACGAATAAATAAAGCTATCTTTAGTACGATAAAGTTTAATAACTAAATGGAGAAATTATATATAGCTGATCTAACTATAAGTGAAAAATCTCTTGAAAAATTTTTCCATCTTTTTTTTTACTATAATAAATGAATTCATTCGTTTTTCTCTACCCAAATTAAATGATGCTTTATTTATCATGGGCAATATAATTGCCAAACTTTCTATGTTTAATTTGGTCATATATACATAGTTATTCCCTCCACAAAAAACGGATTCTCTATTTGTGTTTAATACAATTCCTTATTGTTAATCTCAGATTTAAGGTATTTAAAAACATCTTGAGTGGATATTGTAAAATTTAAATTTTAAATAAATAAAAATAACATAGTATGATATTAATAGAGTTGAATAAAAAATTAGTAGACTTCTGTTCAGTAATTAGAAATATCTTTTTTTCGTACTATTATCATACTATAAGTATTTTACACTATTGTAATACTATATCATACTGTTCATTATTAGTCTATATGAAACTGTTCTAACTAACATAACGAATCTTAAACAAGTTTTGTTTATTGCTATCTTATCTACAAATATTCTTCTTTTCTATTCGTGTGCTACATAAAAATATGTCCTGCTTCTTCGGCTGCTTTTTGTATAAGCCTGTTTGTTATACTGCTCATTACAACGTTTATTTTCCAGTTAGACCGGACATGGATACAGAGCAAAGGCCGTTTAACTTTTACAAAAATGCGTGTCGCTCTATAACTACATCTTTTTATGAACGGTCATGCGATGGATTAACATTAAAAAATCTGAGCGTTAATGGTATAATAAATCAACATGCAGAACTGAATTAAGGATTAAAAGAGGTATTTATTTGGAAGGCAGTAAATTTATTCTGAGTCGGTCTTCGGAGACGTATGCTACAACAAACCAAAGAAACGTTTCCCGGTAGTAGGGAGCAATCTTAAAACAGTGAATCAAATATACAATTTTAGTAAAAAAAATTAAAATTCCTGATTTGTTGAAAGGAAAACAAGGTCTAGATAGAGATGAGGGCATGCATTTTTCCAGCACCCTATTAACTACCGCAGAATCTGTTAGTTATTATACTAGTTTTTATACCCTACCTACTATCGATGACCGAGAACGTCTTAACCTCTTAACATGTTTAAAATACTGTTAGGATTTTTTTGACCCCTACATGTAACGCGATAAATCATTAAAGATATAGTAAAATATCTCTTATATTAGAGTGTAATATTAGAGGTGCAAATTAAATTAAATGCATAATTGCGTCATTCAGGCGCGTTCATAACTTCCTCATTTAACAAAATAAGAAAAAATAATCAATAGTTCCAATTCCATTCCACTTACATATTATATAAATACTACTCTGCAGGGCATGCCTATGGCACGCCTCCTCTGCTAGGCCCTCTGAGCAGGTTGCCGTGGCGAGAGGCGTCTCGGAATTTGATCATTAGATGTCCAAAATTGATTACCTCATGTGTAAAAATATTTTTTTTTTTTAATGATGAAACTTGAACGAAATCTAAATTAGTAATTTAACTCTAGAAATTGATACTATCGATTCAGGATTTTCCACTAATGATCGTTACATTCCCGTGCCTACTTTTTAATTATAGTTTATTATTTTATGAAGAAAAACAATCACATAAATAAATAGAAAATATGAAAAATAATTTTTAAATCACTATTCTTACATAAAAAGCCTTACGGTAAAAAAATTATTTTAAGACGGTATCTCAGATTGGATTTGACAACAAGTTTTGATAGTGATATGTAAGATTATGTGAAAGTCATAGCTTCTGATTAAAGATTTGATGTTTTTGCACATTTTTTCTTACGCGTGTTTGTACCCCTCTCTGAGCCACTCATAATGCATAAGAAAAATTGGTAAAAACATCAAATCTTTAATTTGAAGCTATGACTTTCACATAATCTTACATATCACCTTCAAAGGTTGTTGTCAAATCCATTGTGAGATACCGTCCTAAAATTATTTTTTACATTTTAGTGCGTTTAATTTTAAAGTGGCGTATTAACAAATTTTTTTAAATATTTTTATTTTACAGTTCATTTAATATGATTTTTAAAACGTTTTTTATATATTCTTTATTTTTTACTTTTTAGTCTTCATAAGTTTATACTTTACAGCTTCGCTAGCGCACAGGTTTGAGCGTATTTAGCGAAATATCGGATCGGTACGTTTTACGGTAGGTAAATGCAATCAAAACAAAGGACTAAACGATTTAATTTCCGGATAACCAAGATCCAAAGTCAAAAGTGTACCCGATGCGTTGAACAGTTAGCGTTCAATCTACTGATACATATGCCGTTTGAATTACAAAAATCGGACGAGCGGTATGACGGTGTCACCCTATACACCCCCTCCCAATTTCAGAATGGTGCTCCGGGGGCACTCGAAAATATTATCATCCGACGGGTACCACCAGGAGCGCATAATAGAATCATATAAGGAAGTCGGAAAAATTTTTCTGGGCGCTAGGACCGACCGTTTTAGAGATATTTGCGATTTTTTGTCCGAGTTCTAATTTTTCCCAAAACTTCGATATATATTTCGCATATATATCGATATACAGTAATATACCAAGTATACACCTGATCACCACGAGATATGTACTATCGAATCGGGATTTTCCGTTAGTGATCGGCACATTCTGATCTAAGCTAAGGAGGGCGCACACACAGACACATATATACAAGTGCCGTTTAGTAGGATAGGATTACGCAAACTACTTTACTCCTGAATTAATGAAAACATCTACACATTTATTTTATTTATTATCCCCTCGGTTAGGCCTTTATGCTTATACTAATAAGAAAAATAAAATAAATGAAGTATTGGTGAAAAAATAGAATAAAACCAACTTAAAAGAAAAAAAAATAGTCTAAACAAAACAATTTTTCTTTGTAAGCAAAAACATGGTACTGTGTTCATAAATTCCTTTCTGAAATGCGAATAACTAGAATTCTTAATCGTTTAAAATGTACATTAAATATTATTTAACTTTGTTGAATGAAATATAAAACCAACAATCTATTCCAGATAAAAATTAAACTACGACACAATTTAGTTGTACCAAAAAAAAATGCTATTTTCATTTCAATCCTTAAACAATAATAATCTTCCGTCAGCTCAACCGAAATTCTCTCTCATTCAACCCGCATCCTATTAGATACGATTATCATTTACTTATACCTCAGAAAGAAATTTTATGAATTAGGAAAAATTCGTGGTAGTGTCAACGGCTTTATTATTTAGAATGACTTAAGTAGTGATCGTCACTGCAAAGTTTACTACGTCGTAAAATCCAAGGAAGCGAATTTTTGTTTGTGTTTTATTCTTAAATTTCCATCGTATAAATAAATTATGGAAAGAGAGGTTTTCTTTTCACATTAGAAGTTCGTTAAAAAAATGACGTAAAAATTGTATTATAAAAAATTCTCATAAAAAGTTCCTTCGAAATTACTGATATAAAAATACTACAATACTAATAAATTCCATCTCTCATTTATATTAAAATATTCTATTTATATTTACGATTCTAATTTTGAATTATATTTTATCATATGCAGTAAAAACGAGCGTATAAATCAAAATTAAAGAGAGAAGAAAAAGTAAAGAATATTCACGTATACCATTATCTGTTTTGCATGACTGAATTCCCTCAAGTCCCGACTACTATACTTAGAAATATCGTCATTCTTATGTTACCGATAAGTAATGTGTTCTACTCGTTGAACATGCAAATAAAACATATCAACTTACTCCTCATTTAAAATATTACAGAATTTAGTTCTCTACAACAAGAAAATAAATCATCCCACCTCACACTATCTATATACATATATATATATATATATATATATGTGTGTGTGTGTGTGTGTGTGTGTGTTTAAAGGTATCGCAACATGAACCAGTATTTTAATAAACAAATAACTCATTTTTGTCAGCAATATTTAATATAGTTTTATAATATAGTTTAACGGTGGTGGCATCCATAATGAAAGGACGTTAAATCGACATAATTTTAAACATTTGACGATCATTATTGTATTATATTACGTTACAGAAAAAAATTTACATGACGAAGAAGTTTTAGTTTTATTAAGATTATAACATATATTTTTTTAAGTTCCTGATGATGGAATTTTATTCTGAAATCGCTTGAAGACATATAAAAGAATTGTTGGTAAGTGGGTTTTTTAATTATTAATTAATAATATTTAATATCTTTATTGTAATATAAAACCCAATGTAGGATGTTAAATATGGAATAAGTCAGCCAAATGGATCATCACTAGGGTCCTTTCTTATAATAAAATTTTCAAGTACATATTCATATGTTTGTCAATCAATTTCTTCAATACAGTGAAGTAATGGTCGAAAAGTTGATGAACACGCGGTGTACATCATATTTGAGGGGATACGTGCGTTCATATTTCTTATTCAACTCCGTAACAGTTGACCGAAAAGTGGTATGTTGTCTACCGAAATGAGTACGTAATTTTCTCATGTTTCTACCAAACACTTCCCGTTTTTGTTATGAGATTTTACAATAAATAAACGTTGCTCTAACGTGTAATGTGGCAATTTTAAACATTTCTAACAAAGAGCTTTTTCAAACTCTACGAAAGAGCGGTTTCAGATCAAATACGGGGGTTTAGAATTTTGTATAGCGGGGCTGAGTAACGGATTCCTACCAATTATTATGAAAGTAATAACCGAGAGATTCCAGAAAGGTATAAAAAGAAGAACCCTTTTTGTAAAGAATAGGTCCGTGTTACAATTGTCCTTTGTTATACTGTCTGCTAACACACATCGCACACCTGTTGTACGGTGAGAAGAGACCAGGCTTGGAATTCACGGGAACAAAGCCTGGTCGACTCTTCTCACGCTTCGACTTGGGTCCGATCCTACAAATAAAAAGGCCGACAGTATAAATAGCGCAGTAAGACAGCTAAAAACCAGTTCGGCGGAGTTCCACGAAGCAATCAGCGAGGAGTTCAGAGGGGAGAGGCTGCGAGTTGTGTGAATTCGACAGAGAGTTCTGCGAGTCAGTCTAGCGAGACGTACGATGATGGTCCAGCGTGGAGAGTCACAGATGTGAGTCTCCGAGACGTCAGTCTAGCGAGGATAGTATCCAGTTCGGTAAGATTAAGGTGAGGCCACGAGTAATTCAGTAACCAAGAAAATACTATTTACGAGTTACAGTAAAACTATAAGTGTATAAGTGAAAGAAATAATGCAATAGACTTCATTCATAAACTGTCAGGGTAGACAACTAAAGGGAATTGAAAGTTAATTTTATAAGATTGTTTCTTATTATAAGACTAGTGGTTAAAAAGGGTTAAAACTAGCCGTTCTTTTTTTTAAATGGGTCTGAATACTAATTTTCTGTTTATATACTAGGGATAAATTCCTATTTTGTCTTTTGTGTAATCTGTATTTATTACTTACTATTGACATTATTATCACTATTTGATGTGTAATAATTTTGATTGTTATCTTTCTTGATGACGTTATGTATTTTTGTCTGTTATATATCTTATATCATCTAATTATCGATTACTACTATTATCCTGACTATTATTTTGGATTAATTACTATATTAATATTTGAGTTCATTAAGTGTTTTATTATTGTTACTTATTATTATTATCATTATTGTATTTATCACCCTTGTTATTATTATTAATTTGCCTGGTTTTAATTTGAATATTTTAAACCAATAAACTATAATTACATAAACATTATAAATTGTCAACAACCTCTCAATATCCTGATCGAGCCGCGCGGAACCACCACTCGGCAATATATAAATTAAAACCATAATTTTAATTACAAATAAAGACTAAAATCTAATCCTTTCTTTTTATTACAATGTTCAAATAAGGCAAAAAGCACAGAAAATGACGAATTATAAAACGTAAAATTAATTTTCATCTTATAGTTTAGTTTTCTTAATTCATAAAACTTCATTAATTTTAATAACACATTTATCCCTGCTAAAAGTTTAATCTTATTTATAATCGTAAAATTCTACATTAATGTTGATAAAATTTATATGAAAGTACTAGCCGGTCGGGGCTCGTTTCATTCACCCGACTTCCAGCCAGGAGACACCGCTCCCTTAATCCCCGACCAGTTCGTTATCCTCATGGTTGTAAATAATGTGAATATGAAATAGTTTACAGATATTCATTAAAGAAGGCAAATTAGTCATTTTCCTTAATTATAGTCTTGTTGTTATGGAAATATAATGGAATAAATGGTACTTCATTATATTTCTATTATTAAAGAGATGTAATAATGGAATAAAACGATATACATTTTTTTCTTTTGTGATTATCTTTTAATTATAACTTCACTCTGAAGGGGACTAAGGTTTCGATCTATGGCTTAAAACCTTCCCTTGGATAACACGAATATCTCCTGAAAATTTGAAACGAAAAATCCGATGTTTCTCGCTTGATGCTATTGAAAACAAACAAACCCACAGAGAGACATCTGGAAGACAGCATCTTTAGAAAAAGACAGTGTTTTACTAAGAAATAACGGAATTAAACACTAAATAAAAAAAACCTTTTTTAAATCTCTTGAAATATTTATAGATACAGATAATCCAAAAAGATTACAATGAAATTGTAAACCGTACGGTAACAGCCTCGTAGATGTCATTTCTTCAACCCACCGGGTTGGTCTAGTGGTTAACGCGTCTTCCCAAATTAGCTGATTTGGGAGTCGAGAGTTACAGCGTTCAAGTCCCTAGTAAAGCCAGTTATTTTTACACGGATTTGAATACTAGATCGTGGATACCGGTATTCTTTGGTGGTTGGGTTTCAGTTAACCACACATCTCAGGAATGGTCGAACTGAGAATGTACAAGACTACACTTCATTTACACTCATACATATCATCCTCTGAAGAATTATCTAAACGGTAGTTACCGGAGGCTAAACAGGAAAACGAAAGAAAGAAAGATGTCATTTCTTCAAAAACAAAACTTTCAATAATATAAATAAATTTTTTTTAACAAAAATGATACGGATATCAAAAAAGGAAAGACATAACATTTCTAAAATCAAAAACTGTTATTAATTTAGAGAATTTAAAAAAAAATCAAATATATGTAATAGACAATTGATATATAATAATTATTAATAAACTATGTTTAAGCGTTCCATATAATAAGAAAAAAAAGAAAAATTTGTTACAAAACTCTTACTGGCCCGATTTCATTTATATGTAATACATACCACATTTACATAAACAATACACTTCTTATGATTATTCGCTTTTTAATAAGAGTTTTGTAGCAATTTTTTTCTATTTTTTGCTTATTACATGGAACGATTAAACATTTTGTATTATCTATTACTGTATATCAATTGTCTTTACATATATTTAACATGTATTTTTTTTAAACAAAATTCTAAATTATAACAGATTTTGATAATAGAAATGTAGTGTCTTACCTTTTTTTTATATCAGTGTTATTTTGTTAAAAACAGTTTTATTTATATTACAGAAATTTTTGTTTTTAGCAGAAGTGATATCTGTGAGAATTTACCGTACGGTTTATCACAGTAGGTTTTTTGATGTCACTTCGTTTTGATAGATTATTCTTTTATCTTTTTAATGAATTATTGATTGTTATCTTATGGATTTATTATTAAAATTTATTGCCTTTCTAGAACAAACAAATACACATTTTTTGAATTTCTCAGCCAATTGTTTTTGTTGTTAGTCATATCATTTATTTCATACCATATTTTACCAATTTTAATAAAACTATTATGACCTTCACCAATCGAAGATATATTAGAATATTATCGAAGTAATATTGCACTTATTATTCTGTAAGTGTAATCCTCGATTTTTATCGTATCCGTGGACACACTTTTACGGCCATATTTCCATATTTTGTTACGGCCCAGAAGGACCAATTAGTCATTTATGTTTAGTCTTTCTCTTATCTTCCAATATTCTTTCATTTTCCTGGAAAACTCCCTTTTCCGTTCCTCTGTCCAAACCGTCCCCGTTCTCTTTTTAGGCTTTTCTGCAAATTTAACATCGGGCAAGTTTTATAATTTCCAGATCCTGTTCTGAGATAATGCAGTGCAATGCCTGCTCCTTTGATGTCTTGAAGCACCTCAGTGAGCCACACTGGTTGCGTTTCTAGCTTTAGCAATCTTTCCAAGAGTTGTTTACTTTTCCTTGATTCCTCCAAACGCAAGAGGTGGCCAAAGAATTTTATTCTGTTCTTTCTTATTTCTTCTGTAATTGGTGTAACGACCTCATAGATTTTATGGTTTGGGTGTATTCTCCACTTTCCTTCCACCAAGTTTACCCCGCCAATACAGGTTCTTACGATCCTTCTTTCTATTTTGGCTAATTTTTCAGTTCTCGATGCTATCTTGATTTGACCCAGTGTTTCACTCCCATTCATTACTACCGGTTTGATCACCGTATTATAGTGTCTTATCTTTGCTTGTTTGGAAATGCACTTTTTATATTATTAAATAAACTTATTTTTTTATTTCTGCATTTATTAGTTCAAATAGTTCTAACTGTAGAATAAAAATGCTACCGATCGAATTTATTTCTGTTTTATGTAACAAATCTTTGTTCCCACATTTGCAATACATTCGTACAACTTGTGTATTTTTGTGATTAGCGGCTACAATCTCTTGTAAACTAATATTTATATATATATTTTTTTTTTTTTTTTTAATGAAATGATAGGAATTAAAAAAATCTGAGTGCATACCACATGACTTCCTTGTATGCCTATTAAATTACATTAAGACATTTTTTTGAAATTACAAAAAGAAATTTATTTCATTAATAACTTTTGATATTTTTTTATTATTATTGAATTATTATTTATTGTAATTTTTTTTACAATCAGAGGTTAATAATAATTAATAAATCAATATATTTAAATTAAATAAAAAATTTTAAACAAAAAGGAGATGAAGTAGAATTCGAACCGATGTGCCATCCCTTTGTAAAATCCAAATATTTCATTAATTAAAATTTTATTTTGCTATAACCGTGGAACAAATGAAAATAAGTACCACTTATCATACACCGTTGCAAAACTTTCAATGAGAGCTTATTACTGCAGTTAAAAAAAATTCCACAATCAAAGTTTTTTTTTTGGACTTTGGACATTTTTGGGCACTTTGTCCATTCGAATGCAATCAAAATGAGAGGTGCAAAACTAGATGTTGCAACAGTTCTAAATCAAAAATTTCAACATCCTACGGCTAATCATAGTTGAGTCATGCGAGATACATAAGTACATACGTACGTACAGATGTCACCCCGAAACTAGTCAAAATGGACATTTCTGGTGAAAAATCTTAAAACCGAAATTTTTCCGATCACAATACTTCCTTTACTTCGTACCAGGAAGTAAAAATTGTTTCTTTATCAGCACTTTCATTTACATAAGAGCATTTATTTAAACAAACTGTTGTATATTTTCTTTTAACTTTTATTATTTCATGTACATTATCAAGTTTTTAAACGAGATCATTCGTAAATTCAAAAACACTTTTAAGTACTGCTACCTAGCAGTACTAGCAGTACTTGAAGTACAAATCACCTAGGCGTGATTTGTAAACCCACCTTTTTGAAGAAAAAGTGACATATTCGAATCCCGAGGTTCATCAAACGGAAGAATGAAAACGTTGTCTAAAAAGATTTGAGGTATTTTTTGAAAAGTATTGTTTATTACAAATCTAACCGAATTGAAACAAAATGTTTTCATACTTATTTTTTAATTTTTTCCCCATTTTTATTTCACTTTTAGGTTAGGTTATGTTTATAACTGTAAACATAGTTTGTTGATTCACCGTGCCGTCCCGTTCTACGGACTCTTACCGGCGAAGTTCTAAGGAACTTCTCGATTGCAATACAGATTCATAAACATATTTTACCAAAGTGTTTCGAAAATTTATAATTTATTTTTCCAAAAGAAATAACTCCTTCAACCTCCATGATGAAATAATAGCGCCGTACCATCCCGTTTGAAAGATCCAGGAGTGAATCCAGTTCGTTATGATTTGAAATTGTTCGTTTAATAAACAAATTTCAACTTTATTAAATATTTTTATCTCTGTTGAATATTCTAAGGACGGTCGAAAAATCTTCATCTTTATTCGAAAAATGAAAACGTAATTTATTCACGTAATTAACATAATTACCTTACATTAGAATCAGTTGTCAATTTTTTCAATGCAAAACTTAATATATTCAATACTTTTAGAACAGTTTATACAGATTGCATCAATGACACCGATATATAACTGTACGAACTGATCTGCTATTGTTTGTCAACGTTATTCTAGCGTAGACAATAATTGAGTAAACTGGCATTTCAGAAATTTATAAACAATAAAACTGAAGCGTAACCCTCATGTAACCGACCCGGGCAAACCCTATATCTTGTCTATCGGAAGAAGGAAGTCCTTTCTGTTATATTTAAAAAAGTTTACTACGGCATTTGAAATTTTATCTATTATTTCTTATTCAAGCGCCTACATACGTACGACTGCTCACACTACACTTTCTCTCTGTCCCTCTCTCTCTCAACGTACTTTACCTCTCATTTATCTTCAATACCTCATACAAACAGCGTTCAGTGTCATCTACTGATAATTTTATATTATTAATGATATGCTCTACAGTCTACAGTATCACTGGTATAAATAATATTTCTAGAAAAAAGAAAACTCAGTATGCTGTAATTAACAGTTACTATAGTAAATAAATAAATCATTGTAAAAAAAGGTTACTGCTTACCTTTTTTGAATAACTGATAAATGAAGTGCTCGGACAGATAATCTATATAATGTCAAAAATTGAAACGATAGCTATTATTATGATCTATAGTTGACATTGAGATCGTATCTCATGACTTTATTATGATGCTAGGGAAAAAACCGAGATTGATGACAATTATTAATTTCATTTTAAAAAAAAACATCGCGTTTTTTAATCCATTTTTACACATAAAACTCGACACCTTTCGTAATAAATTTTTCTTACATTACCAATTTTTTAATAAAGTTTTATTTGTTCTAATAAAAATTTATTATTTTTATTTCTTGTTATTATTATTATTATTATTATTATTATTATTATTATTATTATGATTGACCGGCAAATCAGCTTTGCTGAGCAGCTTCGGAGAGCCGCCGACAAAGCTGCGAGAGCCATAACAGCTCTCAGCGGGCTAATGGTGAATACAGGCGGACCGAAGGCCAGCAGACGGCAATTGCTGTTGTCCACGGTGCATTCCGTCCTGTTATACGAGGCGAAAGTGTGGGCCCAGACATTAAAAGTTGAAAGAAACCGGAAGCGGCTCGCGCAGGTTCAAAGCGCAGCGGCCTTGCGAGTCGCTTCCGCGTATCGGACAGTTTTCGAGCCTGCAGTACTGATGGTTGCCGGCGTCATATCCATTGCTCTTTTGACAAGGGAGCGCCAGGCGACCTACAGTGCAGGCGAAGACCGGGAGACAATCGCCAACGAGGAACGGACTCGCACGTTTCTCGCACGGCAAGAGACCTGAGATCACGAGACCGGAGGACGATGGACCGCAAGGCTTATCCCTCTGGTCAAACCGTGAACGGAGCGGCGGCATGGAGAGGTGGAGGACTACATTACCCAGCTTTTAACGGGTCACGGCTTCCGCGCTTACCTCCATGTCATAGGGAAAGCGCCCGACTGTCTCTATTGCTCCGGTGTACGGGATGACGCCGAGCACACCTTTTTCAAATGTGCACGTTGCACAACGAGGAACAGTAGAGACGGATCTCGAAGCACTGAGCCCCCCAACGTGGTTGCGATGATGCTTCTAACCTGAGCTGCTAGGAAAGTGTAGCCCGATTCGTCGACAGCATTCTCAGGACCAAGACGGGTGACCTGAACAGTCATGAAGATTAGGTAGCGTCATTCTAAGGCTGGTATAGGAGGACTCGGCTGGAAATAATGTGTTAAACGGCTCCGAGTCGAGTGTTGGTAGAAACGTGGATGGTTTTACCGGGTAGTCTGATGATGGTGATTGGATAATACAGTCAGTGTGAGCCTGACACTCATTTAAATTCATTTCTACCTACCTCCGCAAAAAAGAAAAAAAAAATTATCTTGTTTTATAAATCTATCATATGATATTCAACCATTATTTTATAGAAATATTATCAATGTGTTATCTTTTAATTAATAAAAAATAATGATATATTTTGGGATTATTCATGGGACCATTTAAATCCTGTAAATGGAAATCATTAATATTTTAAGTTATCAAAATAATAATATTATTAAAGTCAGTTTCATTATTATTTTTACCGTAAATTATTTTACTTAATTAAGATAGTATACTAAAAACAATATATTCTGTTATTTTAAAATTGAATAAAGTAATAAATTACTGATTTTGTAATAACTTTTATGGTTGAATAAAAGAAGTAGTTTTTATAACTAATATTTTATAAGTGAAATTTTTTTTTTTTTTTTGTTTTAATCGGTATAAAGTAATAAATTATGTCGATTAAGTCAGGAATGAGTATGTACGCTATTTCAAGGATGAAAAATAGAACCATTTGCTTGGATGGATCAAGGGATATCATGGCAAAATTCTGATCACAGAGGAATCAAAAATACATAAATATAAAATTTAAAAAAAATAATTAAAATCCTCATTAATTACTTAAAATATAACTCATAAAATAGTGATAAGGTAAATAATATGGGAAGTTATTAGGTATATATAAGAAAATAATTCTCATTCATAAGGCATTAATTAAAATTATTTTAACACATATTTATATACAAAAACGGAATGAAGAAAATTCAGAGATTTTTTATATTCTTAATCGATATTATAAATTCATTGACAAACTAATAATTTTCTGTAAAGGAAAAAATTTATTATACGACTGCCAAAAAAGGAGTGTAATGTATTTAGGATATATGTATCTATGTTCCACCGTAGCAGCTCAACGGCCGAACCGATTTAGATATATCCCCCGCGTAGGAATCCATACCTTACTGGGAGTGTCATACCTATATAAATATGTATCTATTAATATATATAGATAGTTAATCTATATATAATATCTATCAATTATATAGACATATAATTGCACGATAGTGTAAAGTCATTTTTATGCTCTTTACCATAGAGCATAAAATTAATAAATAAATTCCTGGGATATAGTTATTCCAGGAATATTGTATGACCTTCAAAAACGTGTAACACGTATAACACCATTTTTTATGGTTAACCATATGATATTCAAAAAAGATCGAAGATCATAACTACATATTCCAATGTAAAATATTATTCTCTTTTCATTAGTGAGGTCAAAAATAGGTCATTAAATTTGAAAAAATCGTGTTAAGGTCAAGTTCAAGGTTAAATCTAACGTCAATATGAGGTGCCCTCCTTCAATCTGAATAACTTTTTGTTTAGGTAATTTTTTGTATCGCGCGCAGTTTACGAGAAAATTGCCTGGGGCGATATAAATGAAACACCTTATATATATATATTTAAATATATTTAAATAAATTTAAAAATCTATCAGATGAATGAGCCTTTTTGAATAACTCGCATCTCAACGATTCATTCTGAACGATTCGGAAAGCTCATATCTTATACGTGTGAAGTTGTATTACTGGTGTCTTTTAAAGACTTCCCAAAAGGAGTGTAATATATTGGGTACATATGTTTGTTCCACCGTAGCAGCCCAACGGTTGAACCGATTTAGATGTATGACCTCACGTCAGTTTTATATGCAGCAGTTGAAACTCCTGGTAATTTAATAATAAATTTAATAATATTATATTTCCGACCAATTTATTTAAAATACAAGAGATAAATATTAAAAAATTAAAAAACACGACTGCGAAAAAAAATCATTGCTCTTTAATATAGGATAATTACTATTAAATAAATATTATATATATATGATTAAATAAATTTTAAAAAATTAGAAAAAAATTATATTATATACAAAATTATCACCCGTACACTCATTTATTATCCTATATTAGTAATTATCCTGTATTACAGAGCAATGATATTTTTTCCAGTCGTGATTTTTAATTTTTTAATGTTTATCTTTTGTATTTTAAATAAATTGGTACGAAAAATCTCTTTAAACGTAAGTAATTTATTAAAAACGGCAACGGAAACAGTATAAAACTCTTTCTCGTAAGTCAAACACAATTTACTAAGTTACATGAAAACAGTTCTTCTGTTTGATTTGATAGACAGATGTTACTTTTAAATAGCGAGTATATTTTTAACAAAACTGAAGATATTAAGTCAGTAACTAAAGCTTTCTAGAAAAAATAATAATGATTTATACGCATACTATTTGGGAAGTAAAACAAGAAAAGAATATGCGCATTTTGCTTAAAGTACAAACGGATTACTCAGAAACGTAAAAAAAAGGCAAGAAGACATTCGGATTTTATATTCAAAGTAAGACTGGAATAGAGAAGTAAAATACAACAGGTATCGACTGGTGCCGATCGTAAAAAGTAAAGAACAGACAGTCCTAGACACGTATTGTGCAATTACTATTATGAAAAAGCTTCTTACTATTTTCTAATAGTAATAGTATAAAAATTATGCTATTGGATTATATTGCACATAACTTTTGAGCTAAATTATATATTCTTTATGTTTTACACATCGAAGGTAGATGTTAATTTAATGTGAGAAATTAAAAAAAAGTTCGTGAAACTTCTTTCATAAGAATTTTTATGTTGTATGAAAATTTCCAAAGATTTTCGTAATTTCTCTATAAAGTCAGTAACGTTGCTAGTAAATCGTTACCTGCAATTGCATAAAGCTTAAAATGTAACCCTTCCCCCTGTAATAGTGAGGAAAATTATTGTCATTAAGATCTGATCTGTGTACTTATGTACACTCGTATAATTATCATAAACTGCAACAGTAATAAGCGAAGAGCATAAGAAGTAATCAAAAAAAGAGTCAGATAAGGATCTTCCCTAACACCATTACTTTTAATTCTTTACAAAGGAATAGCAGTTAACGAGGTTAAAGAACAATTTAGATCCGGAATAACTATGCAAGGTGAAAGAATAAAAATGCTACGATTTGCTGATGATATATTAATTCTAGCTGAGAAAAAAAAATTACAAGAAACAATGAACGGCATAGATGAAGCCCTACGCAAGAACTACCGCATAAAAATAAACTACAAGAAAACGAAAGTAATGAAATGTAGTAGAAGTAAAGTAGTTGAGATAGCTGAATATAAAAATAGGAAGAGAAAAGATTATGGAAGTAAAAGAATTTTGTTACATGGAAAGCAGAATTACTAAAGATGGACAAAGTAGGAGCGATATAAAATGCCTAATAGCACAGGTGAAACGAGCTTACAATTAGAAATATATATATTTTTTTTTTTTACATAAAAAATTAATTTAAATGTTAGTAAAAGATTTTTGAAATTATATGTTTGGAGCGTAGGTTTATATGGAAATGAAACTTGGACGATCGGAGTACCTGAGAAGAAAAGATTAGAAGCTTTTGAAATGCGGTGTTAGAATATTAAAAATCAGATGGCGGATAAAGTGACAATTGAAGAGGTTTTGGGGCAAATCGATGAAGACAGAAGATATTTGGAAATATCTAGCTTAAAGAAGAGACAGAGAGGCCTTAAATTAAGACATCCTGGTTTGATACTGGAGGGGGAGGTAGATGAAAAAAATTTTGCAGGCAGTCCACGTTTGGAATATGGAAAACAAATTGTTAGAGATGTAGGATGTAGGGAGTATACCGAAATGAAATGACTAGCACTAGAGGGAAGCTTGGAAATCTGCATCCAACCATTTAAGCGACTGAAGAAAAAAATATATACATATATTTTTTTAATTTCCTTTTTAAGAAAAAATAACAAGAAATATTTTTTTGATAAGGTTTTAATCATATATCTAATTAATACTAATCATAAATAAAAACTATCGAATGATGTGATCTTGAAAAATGTGAACAAAGAACCATATTTTATCAAAACACTTAAACATTAATATTTTTCTTAAAGATAGAACACAATTTCTAGTGCAAATAAAAGATCAATTAAGTTACAAAATGTCCACTTAACAAATCGTGACGTTTTTAATGTAAATTAAGATACGTCTTAATTTTGAAAAATAAAATGATGCAGAGTTGACGCTGGAAAATAAAATTGTTATTATTCATTTTTACTTCCTTGTACAAAGTAGAGGAAGTATTGTAATCGCGAAAAATTTCGGTTTTCAGATAACAACGGAAACATCCATTTTGACAATCCCTGAATCCATTTTGACTAGTTTCGGCGTGATATCTGTACGTACGTATGTATCTCGCATAGCTCAAAAATGATTTGCTGTAGGATGTTGCACATCTATCACATCTCTGACTTTGTTGTCGGAAAGTTATAATTTTATTACATGAATTCAAGGAAAAAATCTAATTTCATGAAAAATTCGTTTACTTTGTAAGAACGGCATTAGCTTTATCCGGTATATCGTGAATTAATTCTATAAATTAAATTACCAGGGTTGTCCGAAAAGTTCTTGCACTTACAAGATGATGGTGCAAGTATAACGTAATGAATGTTGTAAAGCATGATCCTTAAGGCAGTATGAGTTATTTTAATGAATTTTGTTTTAAAAGCTTTAACCACGACAGATATAGAAAAAGTTAGATTTCACTTTAAAGGATTCTTTGCCTTCGTTTTTTGAAATAAAAAATCTGATTTGGACACCACACGACTTCCTTGTACGCCTATTAAATTACATATACACATTTTTTTTTTAAATGAAAGGTAGGTAAAATTTTATTTCATTAATACATTTTGATATTTTTTTATATTTTTTCTTTTTATTGTTGTTATTGATTGTAAAACTTTTTTTTACAATCAGAGGTTAATAATTATTAATAAATCAGTACACTTAAATTAAAAAAAAAAAGGTTAAAAAAAGAAGATGAATCTGATTCGAACTGATGTGCCTTCCCCTTGTAAGATCCAAATATTTCATTAATTAAACTTTTATTTGGCTGTAACTCTGGAACCGATGAAAATAAGCACCACTTACTATATATCATTGAAAAGCTCTCGATGAGGGCTTATTACTGCAGTTAAGAAAAATTCCAAAATCCAAATATTTGTATTTTGGGATTTTCTGGTCCAGTCGATTGCATTCAAAAGGGTAGGTACATAACTAGATGTTACAACAATCATAATCTAAAATTTCAACGGCTAATCGTTTTTGAATCATGCGAGATACATACGTACGTACAGACGTCACGCCGAAACTAGTCAAAATAAATTAAGGGATGGTCAAAATGAATATATCCGTTAAAATCTCAGAACCGAAATTTTCTGCGATTACAATACTTCCTTTACTTGGTACAAAGAAGTAAAAATTGGCTGCTGAATTAAACGAATATCCATTCAAGATGTTAAATGCTCGGTAAACCGCTTTGATCAACTAAATCGGCAAAAAAATCTTGGATACTATTAAATGATCGCCGACTGAAAGAAATTAAGCTTGCTGATATCGAAATATCTCGATAGACCGTATCCGCTAACTTTTTGAGATGTGGGCTGCATTTGTCAATAATCGACCGAAACCCATTCTACTGAACACTTCTCAAGTGTGTTTATATTTATTAAACGCGATTCTGCTGATTTTCTACAACATCTTTTAATAGCAGATAAAACATAGATTCAACACAGATATGCCAAAGACCAAACAGTGGGTGGGACCAGGAAAATATTCGCCATCTACGAAATTCCCCAAGTGAAAACTGTTCCGTCTGCAGGAATCACGGTTACAGGTTTTGGGATTTTCGTGGTTTGGTGGTAATAGACTACCTGAAAAAAGAATGGACAGTCACCAGAGAGTATTATGTTTCATTACTGGACTTATTGAATGTTGAATATTGAATAAGAAAACTTTTTCACCACGATAATGTGTTTGCAGAACCGTCTAGGGTTATTCCTGCAAAACTTTACGCTTAGGTATATTCACCGCATTTATTTCCCAGCGTCTATTTACTCTTTCCAAACTTGAAGTAGGTAAGTTCCCCTCTTCTGAAGGTTAAACTGTGGACGTCCTCGTAAGTTCTGTATAAGTATGTAGTAAGGACCTGAGAGTGTACATGATGTTGGCTGTGTGTATGTACATATATGTGTACCACGATTTTTTTGACTGTTGTGTGCGTTTGGTGTTTGCCTGTGAGGGTCGACTGTGTGTGTGGGCGTAACTGTGTTTTGCTGTGTCTTAATGCTGCCTGTGTTTTGTATGTTTGTGTTGAGTGTGTGATTGTATTGGTGTTCCTTGATTGCGGTATCCGACTGTGTGAGCGGGTGTTTCCCTCTTCCTGAAGTAATGCTGCATAAGCGGTTTCCAGGAGGGGTGAAAGTTTATTCGGTAGTGCACAGGAACACATACGCACCTAATAATATCTTTCGGAATCTGTTAGCGAGCCCCACACTGCCTAGGCGCCATCATGATGGGGTTCATCTACCTCTATAAAAAAAAAAGTGAAGAAACGGTTCGTTGAACTAAGATTTACTTAAATGATGAGGTCAAATGTAAGACAACCGGTTACTTTACGAAGTTACAGAAGTTGTATTATACTGTTTTAAAGAATTGGAGAGTTGTTGGTCTAGATGTATCAAACTGCAAGATGAGTACGTTGAAAAATAAAAACCATTTCTAAGAACCTTATGTTTTCTTTGTCAAGCCTTCTGAACGATCTTCGAATCTAATGTAACGCTTTAAAAAGAAGTTTATACGCCGTCATATAGATTGACTTATTTATTTATGAAATATAACATATCTATAGTTAGATAATGTCAAGTTACATCGTGATACAGGTGAATAAATAATAAAAAATATTGTATTCAATAAATCGATAAAATGTAATGACAGAGATCCATAGTGAATAAGGCAAGCCAGCGGTCAGTCAGTATCCTTATCAAACAGCTGATTCGTTTATCAATTGTAAACTGTTAAATTTATATTTTACTGCTAAATTTTTTATAATGAGTGTAGAAAATTTTCTGAAAATACGGTCCTATAATATTTAATGTTAGCAATATATTACAACAGGTTTAGAAAGTAAAAAATAAAATGACATGTTATTTTATTTATGTAGTTTACAATTTCTGATTATCATGAGATATTTTTCTCGATGTAATGTACGGTAAAATACAATACACCTTGGTTACTTATATTAATGCGATAACCTTTACAGTCGGACAAGTAAATGGCTTTGCTGAATAATATAAATATATATCCTAGTACAACAACAATAATATATTTAAAATTATTTATTTTAAAATCTTAATATTATTTACATAATAATTTTACTCTGATAAGAATCTTCATTGTTCTCGTTTCGTACATCATTGTGCAGCTTACAGCTACAAGTACAGTTCAGCAAGATTAATGATAAAACTGGAATGTTGTTGACAGTCCATTTGTCATACCGAGCACGACCACAACAACCCTTTGTCCATTTCACTGCCACATCAAGTCGTCACATATGTAGAACGACAACATACGTAATGAGTATTTTTACTTATTTTTGGAATGGACAGCCTATTTTAATATTTAATAATTATGATGTAAAATTAAATAATTTTAAATCACAGCAGATGAATACGCCTGAAAGAATATTTTTATAATTGCTTAAGTCCGTTTTTTAATAAGACCTAAATATATATTTTCAATTTTCCATGTTATTTTAGTTGATTATAATTTAAAAGTAAGTTTTACTCAAACTTTTCAGAATTTTAATTAATTTTCTTTGTAATCCTCAATTAACCGGACATTATTTACCGAGAATTATTTCAAATAATTCTCCGAGAATTATTTGAACAACTTTGATGTCTTATTAGAAAAAAAGTAAAAAATATAGTCCTATTAATAGATTGGTTGGGCTCTCTTTAACAGGAAACTCATAAAGTTTCTCTAGGCGAAGTTTAGATAGTCCTGTGATTACATACGTACGATCGAACATCAGTCTCGATGAATTCATAGATGAAAACACAATACGTAGAGTGGTTTATTGAAACAAAATCAGACACACAAATTCGACGCAATTTTAGAAGTCAGTATATTGGTTTCCTTGGCCCGCAACCACCCGATTCGGTCGCCCTAAAGAATAAGACCAAATGTCTGTGCTACAAACGGCTACTGAACCTCGAAACAGTTTAGCGACCATTGTCCTAAATAGCTCCAAGAGCTTACGTAACTGCGTTATCGGACTAAGCACGACGCCAAACACCACCGGCTAACATATCTCAACCGCTCACTTTTCATATATTTACAAAAAAGAGTAGGCGCACCCCGTAAACTACTAAAAATACATATGACATCCATAAATTGAAATTTACTTCGTCTAGAAAACAATTCGCTGCCACGCCTAAGTCGCTGAATGCCAGAAAGTACCTGTCCACCATATTAAAGCGCTTGGAGTCTTAATTGGCTGATGGTCAGCCATATATCTCAAGGTCAGCTTCCCACAGCAGTGCGGTAGGAGTCTTGCCCTTAAGTAAACTACTGATGTCGGTTGAACAAAACAACTGCATCAAGGAACTCCCACACGGCGGGAGATCCGACAATGCGGATCTTGCCACATTGACTCGCTGCTTGTGAGTGGCCAATTTAAACACTGATCTATATTTATATAATTCTAGTGTTTAACTGACTACCATTCATCCATTCTATTTAATTTAAAATTATTTATACAAACTTAAAAGTTTATTGGTATTATACATGTATATTTTTAAATATATAATATTGTAGTTCCAGGGTGGCCCGGTCTCTGTCGCCCCTCTCCCAAGATCAGGGCAGTCAAATATCAAGTGTTCATTTGACTGGACCTCCTCACAGACGCACAGCTCATCAGCTGCCAGGCGGAACCGAAACAGATATTGGTTTGAATTAACATGGTTGGTGACCTGGGTACCCGTTACCCTCAAAAACGAACTCGAGGCATACCATCCCCCCAGATCTCGTAAATACGTGTGCAGGAATCTTCCCTTAGTCGTGGTGACCCATTCCAGTTGCCATCGCCAGCCTCTTCCGCAGGCGGGAGATGGGCAACTGAACGAAATTTAGATCCGGTGCATTGTGACCACCGTTCCGTTCCGATACTGACCCGGCCTAAAACCATACATACATGGCTGCCAAAACTTTCACCACTAAATTGATGGGGAGAACCTTTTCCATTACAGTGGTAGCCTCGTAGGAGGTTGTTTTTTTAAAAACACCAGTGCATACAATTACGGCTCGGTGCTGGGCACTCCTTTAATTTTGAGGAAATACTCTATTCATTTCCAACCTACGCGCTTAAACGGGCGCCGCGTAAGAGGTCATGCTTTCGAACACATCTCGGTACACCGTGTACATTTGGCGGCCAGATAACCCATCCGAGCAACTTTCCTAAGTTTGTGCATCACTGAGACGGCGTCTGCCGCTACTTGCCTAAAGTGGCTGCTAAGCAACAACTTCTCATCTAACAAAACAACTTAGTATAGCTTAGTCACCCTCTACAACAAGTATTCGTTCACAGTATGATAAATTTAAAGAATCAGGCGGTGTTCAACATAAGAAGGGTGAAGGCATGCCAGAACATCAGATGATCATTCGCCAGTTTTTTGTTCGCAGCCCTGGAAAGTCAACTCTCAGTGCAGCGCGCGAATTAATTCTTCCGTGATCTACCATTTACGATATTTTGAAGAAACGATTAAAATTGCGTCCTTAAAAATTAAAAATATTGCAGTACATTACACTGAAAGTTCATACTACGAGAAAGGAATTTGCTGTAGAAATGAATTGAAAATGGTAATTGTTACCTTAAAAAAGTTATGTTCTCAGACGAGGCTACATTTCACGTATCTGAAAAAAATACACAGAACGTTCGAATATGGGGATCAGAGAACTCATATGTTACTTTAATAGTATTAGAGATAAACCAAAAATTAATGCTTCGTGCGGACTGCATCTCGATTGTGTGATTGGACCTTTTTTCTTTGCGAAAACGGCAGTTAACGCGAATATCTATTGGTCTTGATAGAAGTGTTTATTTACCCTCGGCTTGATGAGTTAGTTCCGAAATTATATTCTAACAAGACAGAGTGCCACGACATTGGGGTTTATTAGTGCGTGAATCCCTTAACACACTAAGTCCCTGGTCTATCACGTCGTGATAGACCAGGCAACTTAGGCAACGTCGCTGGTCTGACGTGATAGACCGATCGTCTGGCCACCTCGATCATCGGATATAACTCTTTGTGATTTTTTAATTCGGGATACCATCAAGGATAATGTATTTAATTCTCGTGTAGTGGATATTTATGACCTTAAGGAGAGGATTGTTAACGCATTCGAACTCATAGATGTGGATATGTTACAACGAACATGGCATGAAATTGATTACCGGTTGGATATTTTTCGAATTAATGGTGTAAGCATCGAAATGTATTTGATTATAGGTAAAAAAAATTCAGTTTTAATGTTTCTAAATTTACACTACCCGTTTTTTTATATTAATAAATAAATTTTACTCGATATCAAAATTGTTCAAGTAATTCTCGGTCACCCGAGAATGCTTAATAATCATTTTAATCTTTTTCAAATTTTTGATTAATATTAAAATAATATGAAGTTATTTTTAATGCATTGACAAGAATTCCACATTTACAAGAACTATTTTTTTTTTTTTTTGTCACTTGCAACTAAATACTAATTAATAATCTTTTAGAACTGATAGTTAAAATATAATTAACAGCGGGTAGAAAATTAAACCCTTTGTTTTATAAGATAGAATCGCTCAGCATTTAAATTAAATGCATTATTCAATTCAAGACGTATAAATGAATATGCAAAAGTATATATCTTTTTTAAATTTATATGTTAATTTTTAATTAATTTACCTTACTAAATTGATATGAGAGGAGAATAAATAGACTGATATTTTCTTATCACCACTGAAGTTTAGTTTTGATCGAAGAAATATATATTTTTTTTTTTTAGGAAGAAAATTTCATTAGACTACAAAATATCTCATGATTAAACACTAAATTTCTGATAACTTATTTAATATCGGATTTTACTACTATATGAGCTTAAAAAGAACACAACATTTTTTTCTTCTCACGTTTAAGCTATAAATTCACCCAGTAATAAACTGTTCGCAACCAATATACTTTTTTAAACAGACTTCAGCTACGATGAGAGTTAAAAATAGGAGCTTGAAATGAAATATGTTATTTAAATAACACACGAGTGTATATATATATATATACTATTTCTTTTATTTTGGATTATTTTTTTTTTACAAATAAATAAATAATATTTCACTGGGTGTGAGAAATTGTCAAAAAGAACTTTATAAAAATAAAACATAATAAATTCTAACTTCTCTCTAATGTAAGTAAATTAATTGACAGCTTATTTACAAACAAAGAAAAATGTGATGAAGAAATATTGAATCCGCTCATAGTAAAGGCCATCTGAAGCGCTTTCACGGTTAAAGCCGAGTCCGGTAAGGTCGACATCGCCCAGTCCACGGTTTACGAGCGAATAAGTCCAGCACCACCGCCAGATAAGCCCCAGCACTTGCCCGGCGAAGTGTAAGTTACATTGTTGCACCAGACCTGGTTTGGATTTGTAACCGCAATCTGACGGTCGAGAAGATTCAGAGGATTTCAACGTGTCGTTGTTCCACGCTTGTATTTGTGAGCCGGCACCTGACAATTGGTTATCGCCAGCTCTTTCATCAGCTGGCCGGCCAACCAGCGTCCCATCTTGATCCCGTGGGTACAATGACTTTATTAAAGGATGAAATTAACAACTTCAATGAACCAAAATATTTTCACTTTAATAACCATTTTTATAAACGAATTCACGAAAGAGCAATAGATAACCCCACATCTGGTTTCCTTATTAATCTTAAAATACATAATTAAAATAAATGCTAAAAGATAAATAATTTCAATATATTAACTGATACTGGTGGAGATACTCTTTCTGTTTATGGTACTTTTCGGTATATTAAAAACATGTTGAAAAAATAAACTAAATCAATAAAAACATAAAATTTAACTATAAACTGAAAGAAAAAAGTTATTAACTTTTTTTTTTTTTAATTTATAACTATTATATATATTACTAATATATAATATTTTTTTGTAATTTATATGAATATATAATTCACTTTCATGTTTTTTGCACGTATAAGACTACGCACCCTAATAAAAATATCATTAATCCTATGCAAAGAGTACAATGGTTTTCAAAGCAAATTCGGTTGTCACGCTTTATAAGAATATTCAAAAGAAATCAATTTTATTAAAGGTACAAACAAGTTCATTGCTTTTACTAAAGAAATGTAAATTCCGTAAAACCAATTTAAATCAGAAAAATAGAGAAACAGGATCTGAGAAAGCATCGATAAATATTACTTATTCCCTACATATATTTATATATATATATATATATATATATATATATATATACACATACACGCGCGCGCGATCGATCGCTCACACACACAAACGCACATACACCGCGCACAAACTAGCATTCCCGTCGCGCTTTATGCTTTACTTGCGTTTCCCGACGAGATCAGGAAATATTTAGCAGGAGCATCATCTGCTCCTGAACTCACCGTGTTCATTAAACTCATGCTTGTGAGAATAATAATGGTAAATAAAAATTAAATCCTACTCAATATATAAAAAATTCCTTTCGGCACGCCGGAAGGCGGATGTAGATTTGACCGGGGCAAATTAGGGGTAGGCGAACTCGGATTGTATGAGCTCGTATCAAACAATACTTCTGGCAATAAAATATTGTCACTTGCAAAAATAAAAATATACTCGGTACTAAGTCACGGCAGTTTAAATGAATTCACTCAATACAACAATGGTTTCATATGTAGACAAGTTTGACAAGTTTAGAATATGGGAAACCATACTTCCTACAATTCCAACAATATTTCGGGTTGGTCATATCAAAAATCATTTCAGATAAAATTTTTAGGTAATTTAGAGGACTAACAACCACTTTAAAAGGAATCGATCCTGCGCCTATTAATGGAGCTATGATTTTTCCAAAGTTTTAGAAAAATTTAGTACTTTTTAACCGGATCCGATTTTTCGGACAAAAATCGCAAATATCTCAAAAGCGGTTGGTTCTAGCGCTCCGAAAAATCTTTCTGACCCCCCTCGACGATATCCAATCCGCTCCCAGTGGTACCGTCGGATGATAATATTTTCAAGCGCCCCGGGACGTCGTTCGGAAATTGGTGAGGGAGTACGACGGTGTGCCACCAAAATATCTCGGCAACCGCTCGTCCGATATTTACAATTCAAACGGTATATGTATCAGCAGGTCGAAAGATAACTGTTTAATGCATCGGGTACACTCTTGACTGACCGGATCTTGGTTATCCGGAAATTAAACTTTTTAAAAACCACTCATATTAAATACATTAAAAAGTAGAAAATAAAAAATATGTAAAAACGTTTTTAAAACACCAACCTTAAATTAAACGCACTAAAAGCTAATAAATAATTTTAGGATGGTATCTTAGAACGGATCTGACAACAAGCTTTGACGGTGATATGTAAGATTATGTGAAAGTCATAACTTCAAAATTTAAGATTGGTGTTTTAAAATTTTTTTTCATATTTTTTATTATAAAATTTTTAACCCGTCACAGAAAACTCAAAGTTAAACATAAACTAATCAGAGGAATTTTGCGAAATTCTCGGTACGCGTCCGCTTGTATTTAATTTTTTTTTTTTTTTTTTTTTTTTTTTTATTATTATGTCATTTGTTTATTTTAAAATTATTTCATACATTAGTACAAGTAATTTCCTCAACATAAAATGATTATGATCGTTTAACAACTGACATGGGCATTTAGTTTTAAATCTTAATTAAAATTTTTGTAAAAGGTTTTTGATTTTTTTAAAAATGATTAGAAGTTTATTAATCCTACAACGTTTTAAAAGATTTCTGTAATGCCTCGATATAAGTACGTTTAAATACACAGCAAAAAATTATACATACTTTTTTTATGAGCGTGCTGATTAATAATTACCTTACAAAATTGGTTGACTTCTTACACAATTTCATTTCATTAATAAATTTTATTCAACGAGCCGATCTAGTGGTAAACTCCACGTCGCAAAATCACCTATTTAATAGCTGATTCTCGAAGTCGAAGGTTCTGACGTTCAAATCCTAATAAATATAAATTGCTTTTACACGGATTTTAATATTATACAGTGGAAACATTGTACATTGGTAGTTCGGGTTAAATTAACTACATATCTCAGGAATAGTTGGCCTGAATATATATACAAGACTACACCTCATCTACACTTCATACATCTCATCCTCATCTCATTGGGTCTTTGAGGGACGGTTGCTTATTGTTCATTAGTTTAACAGATTGCAACAAACACATTAGGAAATAAAAAAAAAATAATTAATAAATTCCATAGATACGAATACAGGCTGGACAAATATGAACAATGTACATTATTATTTTATATTGCTTAAATAATAAGCGGCCAGTTCCTAACAAATAAATTTTCCCTGCTTGTTCCGGTAATTTGATTTTCATAATTTGTTTTTCTCCAATACATTCATAGGACTTAGTACGGTAACAACTTTCCTTTTTTTTCTTGTTCACCGTTAGATATTTTATCTTATTCTAAGCCTATCAGTTAACTGTTCGTAATCAACAAAATTTCGCATCTTTAGACATACATGAATGTGGTTCGTAATCTTTATTTTCAATAAATAAAGAATATACCTTTAAACTCAACTACAAATTCGTTTTTATCACGAAACACCTTTAATTTTCTCAGGTTTAATTTTTTATTTATTTTAAACACTTGTTTTTTAATTTTTTTTACTTCTTTTCGTAATGTTTTATTTGCTGTAAATTCCTTTTAGTATTTATTTAAAACTAAATTTAATTTTATAATCAATAGCATGAAAGTAACAAGAGTACTCTGTGTCTCTTTTCGGATTTTATATAAATTAATCTATTCTTTCTTTTTCTTGTTTAGCCTTTGGGAATTACCGTTCAGGTATTACTTCAGAGGATGATATGTATGAGTGTAAATGAAGTTTAGCCTTGTACAGTCTCAGTTCGATCATTAATTCTCAGAAGTGTGGTTAATTGAAACCCAACCACCAAAGAACACCGGTATACACGGATCTAGTATTCAAATCCGTGTAAAAGTAACTAACTGCCTTTACTAGGACTTTAACCTGAAACTCTTGACTTTCAAATCAGTTGATTTGGGAGACGCGTTCACCAACGGACCAATCCGGTGGGTTTTATAAACTAATCTAGGGCAGTAATTCTCAACCTTTTTGTTCCACAACTCCCAAATGGTAAAAAAAATATACAATGAATATTTTGCGACCTCCCCCCCCCCCCCATTCAACCACAACTCAATGAAACGTAGTTAAAACTATTTAACTGCGTTGATGGCGTCGGGTATGAACATACATGTCTGAAGTACATACAAACGTGAGCAGTTTAGAGGTTCCAACTTGATGTGTACGTGCGCCTTGTAATTTGGTGTGTTTGGAATAATATTTGCTGTGAGAGTGTCATGTTCGAACATGCATATGATATGCTTGAACACCTTGTGCACTCAGCAGTACAGAAGAGGCGAAGAGATTGCAGAACGTTAGTTTAGTTTCAAATGCGAAGGGTGTGTCTGGTCCATTTATTTAAGTTTTTAAAAACTTAGTTTCATTGAAAATAATAATAATTGAGATTTCATTTTTTTTAGTGTACAGTCAAACATAAAAACTGTTTTTTTATCCTTATGCAAAATTGACAAATAATTTAAAAAAAAAAAAGTGAGCCGTCTACATCCACCCAATTTTTCCCTTGACTTCTAAGCTGGTCACTCACAAGCGCCAAGTCAATGTGGCGGAAGCCGCATTGTCAGATTGTGTGGGAGTTTCTTGATGCGGTTACTATGTTCAACCCACATCAGTAGTTTATCTAAGGGAAGATTCTTACCACACTGCTGTCGGAAGCTAACCTAAAAATATATGGCTGACCACCAGCCAATTAAAGCTCCAAGCGCTTTAATATGGTGGACAGGTACTTGCTGGGATTCAGCGACCTAGCCGTGACAGCGAATTGCTATCTAGACGAAGTAAATTTTATTTTATGGATGTCATAAATATTTTTAGTAGTTGACGAGGTGCGCCTACCCATTTTAGTAAATATATGACAAGTGAGCGGTTGGGACACGTAAGCCGGTGGTGTATGGCACAGCGCTTAGTCCGCTCATGCTGTTAGGTACGCTCTTGGAGCTATTTAGGACACTAGTCGCTAAACTTTTTGGAGGCTCAGTAGCCGTTTGTGACACAGACATTCGGTCTTATGCTTTAGGGCGACCGAATGGGGTAGTGGCGGGAGAAATGCCAAGCAAACCATTCTACATCCAGCAAATCCATTGGAAAAAGACAAGATTGTACAACGACTTATTTAAACTATTGTTTTACCTCACTGGATGGAAAGCCAGAATGCGTAATTTTTCTTTCAAGTTCTCTCCGATGAAACCACGAAGCCTTAGAAATTGATTCGACACTTTGAAACTAAACATCCGGATCAAAAAAGCAAATCCTTGGAGTTTTTCCAAAAAAAATTACACACTTTGAGGAATCAACAAATTTCTAGTTGTAAATCAAACGATAATGAAAAAAGTACACATGAAGCATATTGTGTCGTAGCATTAAGAGTAACTAAGATGTCCAAATCCCATACAATCGCAGAAAACCTCATATAACTTGCTGCAATTGTTATGGTCAGTGTTTTTAAGCGTGAAAGAAGCAAAATAAATTGAACATTAAACCGCTTTCTAATTATACAATATCAAGGCGAATCGATGTCATGGCTGCAGGTTTTTGTGGTCATATAATTCAGCAAGTGAATTTAAGTGAATGATTTAGTACTGAACTTGAAGAATGACCATAGTTTGAATAGCATGAAGATGAATTTTCGTGAGCTAAAAATTCGGTCGGCGGAGTATATCCCGAAAGATGAAAACGATTTCTGGAGATGGGTACTAAATCCATTTAGTGAAAAGGTTGTTGCAGCTCCTAAGTTACCGGTTGAGATTCACGACCGGCTCATCGAAATGCCTGCCGATAAAACGTTACAACTACAAGTCAGATCTGAAGATTTAGTTACGTTTTGGCTTGCTTGTCGAAGCGAATACAGACATTTAGTCATAGAAGCTTTGAAACATTAATCCTTTTCGTCACGTCTTACCTCTGTGAAAAGGGTTTTTCGTCTGTTGTTTCGCTAAAAATTAAATATAGAAATAGTTTTTTATCACTTGAAAATAATTTGCATTTGTTTGTTTATAATATAAATACCCCTATGGAAAAACTTTTAAACGTAAAACAAACGCAACTACCTCGAAAATTTATTTTCTTTACATGTTTTACATGTGTTTTTATAAATTTAAGTAAAATGTTTATAATGAACGATTTTCTCTCATAAAATGATTTCAATGTTTGCGTGTAAATTTTTAGGTTAAAATCCGCGACCCCCATGTTGAGCGATGCTGATCTAGGGATAAAGAAGCAGTTAACACATCTTCGTTTAGAATACTTTTTCATGGAATTTTCTTTTAATTTATCTTCTAAATACTGCTTTGTAATAAAACTACAAATAAAATTGTAATTTGATAATCAATAAACAGTAAACAGCAATTATATGTAAAATATTTGACAAAAAAATGTTTCATTCATTGCCAATAATTCGTAAAAAAAAATGTATAAAAATGTCGAAAAATTCATAAAATTATGCCAAAAATGAAAGAAAGTGTTTAAATTAATGTATCTAATTATAAACGTATGTATAGATAACTGCATAAAGGCGAGAGAACAAACATTATCTTTGTTGGTTTCACACAAAACCCGCAAAGATAGGGTGGAAGTAATACCATCATTGGGTCTTATGAATGTAAAATTAGCTTATTCCAGTACTATAATTAATTAAACAGTTAATTAAAGAGAAAAACTGACGTAAATTTAGCAACTTATTAAACTAATAAGAAACTATAATTATAACTCGTTAACATTTATTGGCAAAACTATATATTTCACTTTTCAAAGTATGTTTCATTCGAGATTAAAAATAATTGATTAGTTTTAAGAAAGTAGTGAAATATAAAACCTATAATAAACAATATTGCGAATTAAATAATTGAATTAGTTTGGATGTTCAACACTTTTAACGAGGGATTTATCATTAATAATAATAATAATAATAAAATGAAATTAATTTCTTTTGCGTGTAACTTTTTTTAAATTTATTATATTACTCTGAACGAGAAAGAAAAACGACTTCTTACTTCGAAGATTTATTTACTAAATAAAATTATGAATTTTTACTTCCTTGAAATTGACTATTAAAATAAAACACGAGTATTAAATAAAAAAACTATACAGATATTTCTTGTTTAAAACATATCGATTTAACAAATTGTGAAAAAAAATTAATAATTTTTCCAAAAGGAACAGTACTGTATAAAATAAATTACTAAAATGGGCAACTAATGTGATACTGTTGAAAGTAAAGTATAGATCCAACAGGTGACAATATGGTAAAATATTGGATCGCAGAACAACAGTTGTCTGAAAATCGACTATTGTTCGTACATTCATATTCTTTATATACGATTTGTAAAAATGATTATTCGACAATGAAGTAGTGTAAAGACATACTTGGTATCTCTCTCTATATGTTGCTATCAGCGGTTGGAGAAATTCCTACGTGAAAATTTACGAGATTACTATTTTAAACAACTTAGAAACGAAAAACAGCCCAAGAAAAACTTTATAAATTAACAAACCGTGTATTTCAATGAAAAAGTTGTTTACGAATTAGGAGGTTTACCACTTCTTCCAGGAAGGAATTCAAAAGGTCGTTAAAAGATGGATTAATTGCATAGAAGTAGGAGGGAATGTTGAAAAATATTACATGTATTATTTACGTAAGTACAAGTAAATATATTTCACTTTCTTTTTTGATTTACTCTTGTGTAAATATATATATATATAAACATACACATACACTCACACTGGGTGGCTGAAAAGTAAATTACTCCCTCTCTAACTTTTTTTATAATTGAGAAAACTGGATGTGGTTTTAGCTTTTTCCTTGTAAGTTTAACTAAAAGAAATATTCGAAAAATTTTAATAATTAATTTTTTATTAACGTAATAATATTTCTAGCTGCTATTTTGGTTTAAATAGTCTTTTTTTGATACCGTTTTGCTTGTCACGCAAAGACTTTTAAAAAAAGGTATCACATGACCATATGTTCCATTTGTAATTTTTGTACTAAAATGTAAATGTAAAATTGTAAAATTGGGGCTTACTGAGTTAGCCTCTCTTATAGGAGAAGATTTTTAAAGAGAGAATCCAGATACCTCAAGTAATAAGTGGAAGCAGCTAATCTCGTTCCAGTATCTGAAATAAACATATTGTTTACCGCCATTTTGTATTGGTAGATCAGAGTTTAGTTTTAATTGCATCATTTCTCTCGTTTCATGGAGCTCTTTAAAATTATACGTCAAATGATCATTGGTCTCATTTGAAATTCTTAAGTTGCTACCCGCCATCCGACGACTAAAAAAGAGGGAAAATATGTTCATTGAAGTAGCTTCTTGGTACAAGGAAGTATATGCCGCAAACCGCATCCAGATATCTCAGTTATAAAAAAAGTTAGAGGGGGGTGTAAATTACTTTTCAGCCATCAAATATGCTCATTAATACAGTTATAGGAAAATTCTACTCTTGCAATAACACGGCAACGAATACTAGGCAAAATTCGTATTAATTTTACATCACGTTATTTTATGAACGTTCGTATTTAAATAATTAGAACTGAAATTAAATCCAGAATTATGAAAGCCCACTTGATACAGTTTACATATACTTACATCCTGGTTTACTTCTAAACTACTGATGTAGAACTATAAAGAAAAATTACAATTAAAATTCATTAAAAAACATTTGAAAATATAAGATGTAACAAATATTTCGATTTAAAAAAATAATAATAATAATAAATAATGGTAAATATTAGGATGATATTTAATTCAAGCAAGCACCCCCCCAAAAAGGGTAAACTACTTTTTTCCTTATTCATTCAAATAAATCTGATTGAATCAATTTTATCGTTAACCCTTGAATATCCTCGACAGGTGTTCATAAATCTCATCAAGGTGTATTATTTATGCAAAAAAATGAATAACCTTTTACCTATTATTATTATTATTATTACCCTCTTTAAATGTATTAATAAAAATAGTATTTATTTAATTAAATAAAATATTTATTTCATGTAATATTAAATGAGTATTTTTATTGTAAAATAGTAATTAATAATCGTAAAGATTAATCAGTCATTTTCTAATGTTCAATTTACTTCAATAACCAATATGTTATACAGATTTCCACCACTATTTTTAAATTTGTTGGCTTTTATTATATTAAGAATTAGATCTGTCTGCCCTGAAGATCCTTGAAAAGAGAATAGGATCCAGCGCCCCTTGGTTAGACGCGTCTCCAGAGATCGTATACTTACAATCTGGAAGTCGTAAACGGGACACAGGTTTCTAGTCTGTTGGAGACCAATTTAACAACATGGCCAAAATGTACAATGGGTACACTCTCATCTACACAGACGAGTCTGTCTCGGCCGATGGATGTGGCTGTTCTTCCTAACACCGAGATATTATATAAACTTAATGGCTGTTCTTCTGTGTTCTTTTGCGAGGCCTTTGCAATTTATTCTACCTTGAAAGTTTTCAAAACCAGTAACGATGACAGCTTCCTAGTAATTACAGACTGTAGAAGTGTACTTGAGAAATTGAGCTGCAAACGTTCTGAATCCATCGTCCGGATTATGATATCCTTTCAAGAATAAATATGACTGTGGTACTGGTATGGGTGCCATAAGTCAGTGGGTGGTATGGATGCCACAATGGCCAGGGGGGCATCCTTGGGAACGAATGGGCCGACGAGGTTGCCAAGAGAGCTGCAGTAAATGGTATCCAAGTACAATCGACATGTGAAAGAGACTTCATGAGATCAATCCGTGTAAAATTGCGGACTGAATGGAATAGATTCTGGCTGCTGAGTCCTCCCACGGCATTACACAACATCCGGGAGAATGTGCTCGAGAAACGTCCATCCCCGAGCAAAAGAACCAAGTCATCTTAACTTGGCTAAGGATTGGACACACCAGGCTTACCCACGCTCACCTATTTCACTCTCCTCAGAAGATGGTCCGTGTACAATCTGCTCGTTGATTGCCCAATCTTTGGAACCATCCGACAAAACTTAGACCTGAGTTTGGATATGAAATTTTTATTAAACCAGAAAGAAGGTATAAAACGTCTGTTGCGGTTCCTCTCCTACAGTGGAATGAAGAATACGATTTAGTGATTTTTGTCTGGTTTATGTATTTTATTTTGTATTTATTGTTGTCACTTGTCTATGTTTGTTATTTATTGTTTCTATTTCTTTATTGTTTATTTTTGTTCTTTATGATTTTTGTTGTCTTATACATAATAACAACAATTTACTGTAGTTTCTAATGACTATAATTGTTGATGCGACTATAAATAAAAACATTAAAAAAAAAAGGAAAAAGAATCTAGTAAAAAATTAATTAAAAATAAAACAATATCATATAATACAGACTGTTCCAAGTGTGCTTTGAGGATCTCCTGACTGTTTCATGCCAATAAATGGGAAATTTTATCTAATAGAATTAAAATAGACCAACGGTTTTTAAATTATAAATAATTATATGTAACTTAAGGATTTTATAATTATTTTAAAATTATCATATTTTCTTTCCTTTTAAGTAATTAAATTAGAACTCGAAATTTAGGGAATTAAAATCTAACAGTTAATTTAAATCCAGTGATATAAAAAGATTAGAGTAGTTGTATTGTTTTACATTCAAATTAGAGAGAGCTGTTCGCTTAATTAATGCTAATCCTTTAAAAATTTTTCACCTTAACTAATTATTTTTTCTCACAACGTTTTTGTAGAAATAAATGTAATATAAATGGTGAGAATGATCGTTGTCATAAAAATTTTAAAAATTAAGGGTAAATTTTTTTGCACGATTAATTTTTTATTCAGGATTTAAATTTATTTATATTTATATACGGTAATATAACTATTATATACGTTATACTGTCGTTTATAACTTAAATTACAATATTTTTAAAAACTTATAGTTTTAAAAATTATGCAGTCGGTAATACAGCTAAGTAACTACAATCAAAAATTATATTTTCAGTTAATTCTGGAAATAAATAAAAATAAATATAATTGATTGGTCACATAAAATGCGCATGCACAAACACATACACCTGCACGCTAACTCAAAATTTTATTGATATAGTTTAATGAGAAGTATCACTTTAATTAAAATTACATAAACCGTTGATAAATATATAAAAATAAATACGGTATTGATTCTTTTTTTCTGGTAGAAGTTGATGGAATAAGTTATACAACTTAATATTCTTCCCCTATATCAGCCAGAGTAGTTCACATCCTCAAGGAATAAATCATATAAGTTAGTTTACGCCAGAACGAGTCGGTATACTCGTTTAATATTTCAATAAAATTTCATTACAAACATTTTAGGAAGGATTTACGGTATATATATCTTCTAAGTACTTAGTAACGTAGTAAATTGTATCCTACGCGAATAAATTAAAAAACGAAACTTTTTTCGATAAATATTAATTAAGATGTACTTATTTATTATTTTGATTAGGTTTAAGTACATTTTAATTCCTTTCAAATTAATCGTTCTTAAGCAAACAACCGACTAAGCGATAAAGATCAAGATAGTATAATTAATTTTTTATGAAACACAAAGTTAAAGAAGAAGAACATTTTGTTGAACAGAATACTTTTTCGCGAAAAACTGGATTGTAAAAAAAAAAAAAATTATACATAATTTTTGTAAAGGATAGACTTTTCACGCAGGATTTTTATTAAAAAAAATATATATATACTAGAATAATTCACATATTTGTTTTACTTTTTTTATTTTTCTCATAGTATATAAATGAAGATCTTCATCACAAATAAAACCTACGATTTTCTAGATGAAATGCTACAATGTTATCGACTGCTTCTAAAAAAAATATTATCGATTCAAATTAAGTGTTTATTTTTATCGGGCTTAGATACAAATTGAGTTATTCAACACAGAAAATCCTTGATTTTGAAGAGTCCGTTAAGAAGACCTCTAGGAGGAAAATATATTTGGTTTAAATAACGGAATATAAATTTAAAAAAATTAATAAGAATAAGTTAAGAATAAACTTCTGTTTTCGCCATTGTTATATTATATTGTTATTATTAATTATTATATTGATGTGTGCGCGCGCGCGTAAAGGGAACCGATTTATAACCTCCCCGAATCGTTTTAATCTTTCTCTTCCTCATTTTTTTTTCGAAAAAGCCCCCCCATTCACACCTCCATGGTCCGATTTTGGCCGTTAATGAACTCGACTGAGATTTCTGGACGAGTTGAAACTAACATCCCGGCTACATACAAAGGGTTGTCCGGGTCCTGTTTCTCTTCATGCTTGTTTTCCGATCTTTTTTTGGCCGACGTCTTCTTTCGCCGATACTTCTATTTCAGCCTTATCTTGTTTGTCCCGTATGCGTTCCGATACCATTCATCCTACTGCGATGAAACTAACTGATTTTAAAATGGAGGGGAGCTTTTTCGAAAAAAAAAACAATGAGGAAGAAAAGGATTAAAACGATTCGGGGAGGTAGTAAATCGGTTCCCTTTACACGCGCGCGCACACACAAACACACAGATATACACATCAATAGAATAATTACAATGGCCAGAACAGAAGTTTACAACTCGTTTTAATCTATTTTTCGGGGAGGAATCTCTGGCTAATATCGGCTGGAATCGGTCTAATTGAATATATATATATATATATACACGTGTCAAAGTATGGCACCACTAAATAATTTTTCTACATGAAACTTGAAACTATATATTTTATGAGACTACTGCACCCCAAGCATCTAAAAGACCATCATGGATGGGTTAAAATTTAAAATAGAAACGGTAGGAATGTGACAATTTAAAGAGCAATAAAAATCCAATTTTGTTTGTAAAAGAACTTTGGGCTACATAATCCCAACCAAAATGATAGGTATTTAATCTTTTTCAACTCTATTTTCAAATGTGTTCTAGAATACCTTTTAAATAACTACTCAAAAATGAAACATACGAGATATTTATAAACGTATATATAATGTTTATAATTTATAAACGTATACTATTACTTATTATTCTTAAAATATGTTATATTTTATTCTATTATAAATATATAATATTATTCTTATAACTATTTTTATTGCGGTATGAGATTTATGATTTATAATTTTGTACATCAAAATTTTTGTCTTTTAAAGCTTTTTACAGTAACGTGTGGTAACTTTATCCTTCCATTTAAAATACTTGAGTTGCCTCGCGTGGGTGTCCCCGGAAGCTTAGGTAATCGTTTCATACCTTAAATAAATCATTTTGAGATAGGAGCATAAATTCGTTTTTCTGTGTTTCATTAACGGGTGATAAATTATTTAAAGTTTGTCATAATTTATATGGGTATACTATATTACAGATTCAGATGACAATACTTAAATGATTTTTCAACAGTTATATTTAGAAAAAAATACAAAACGAACTATTTTTATTTACAAATAAATTTTCCTTTTTTATGAAATTTCTTTTTATAAAATTAAATGTAAATAATAATTTTCTTTTAATAATATTTTATCGTATACCAGCTGACCCGGCAATGCTTCGCCATTGTTACGTTTGAGTATATACTCGTATATAGATTAAATGACAAAAATGAAAATGTGATAAAATATTAAAAAACTGAATATAACAGAACTTAATAAAATTTAACTTTTCCCTTCTTCCCTTTTCCCTTTTTCCCTTTCTCCTGACCCGACCTCCCGTCAAAAATTATCCGCAAGGATAGGTGGTACAGCCACCAACAGCACAATAGTCCCAAAAGCCGGCCGCATCGAAAGCACCTCGACCTCAACCTCGTTACCTTCTCACTCGCAACTTGGCGGAAGTCCCCAACAAACTCTTCCTTGGTAGTCAAGACATCCACGTCTTTCATCAAAACCTGGACCCGTCTGCTTCTTTTTCGCGCCGACACCGTAACACCCTGCACCTTTCTCAGTTATCTCCTGTCGGAGCTACTGCGCACGTTCCCCCACAGCTCGTACGTTAATGTGAAGGTCCCAACACCTTTACCAGGCGGGAGGACCCCGCTCATATCCGGAAACACATATCCAGGTGCGTGCGTGTGTCAATTATGCCCAATTAAAAAAATATATAATTGTTTAAAACCTAACGCTTTTTAAGTTCAGGGCTCAGTAAACTTACGTTAGCCTAATTGTGTAAAACTTAATTATTTTTTGAATGGATCTATAAGGTAAATTGAAACAGCAAGTAATTAATAAATCAGGTTTTATTAAAAAATAAATGTGCAACAAACAAATTTTCATACATGCATACATATTTTTGTTACCTAAAAAGGAATTATATATCACTGGATTAGAACATTTACGAAGATTTTAATTTTGGCCGTTATTCTTGTTCTAGAATTACTATGGATGAAAATGAAACTAAAATGATACAAAAAGTTCTTGATCAGTCTAATGAAGAAACTAAACAGAATAATAAAAAAGACTTTGGGGTCCAGACTCAGATGCTGATCCTGAATATATGGTTTCATCAAGGGATGACCATAGTTCCTGTGAATCTGAATTAAGTGGAAGTCCATTGTAAATAATTATTCTACGGAAAAAAGGAATGTGGATTATATATGGAATAATAATAATAACCTGTTTAATAATAATGAAAAATTCCTAGACTACAACTACATGTTAAATACTAAAGCAGAAATGGAAATTCTGAGCTAGATGTTGGTACAAATTTTGTGTGGAATACCTATGAAGGCAGACGTAAAAAATTTACTTTTAGTACTGAGCTATCAAATAAAATTTCTCCCTTTGAAAGCATTAAAAATTATGGTCAATGATGATATAATAGATATTATTAAAGTAGAAATTAATAGATATGCAAAAAAGTACATTCTTGACTATAGCATAACTGGACAGTCACGTTTAAGTAAGTAGAAAATACTAATGCTGACAAAATTAAGAAGTATTTTGGTATTCTTAAGTGAATAGGACTGTGTAAGAGGTCACGTGTGCCTGATTATTGGTCTAGTGATCCATTATTTAAATGTCCAGTAGTGACAAAAGTTGTCAAGGAATCGTTTTGAACTTTCAATAAAACTTTAACAACAAATCTGAAGCATTAGAAGGAGACCGGTTAGCAAAACTGATACCACTTGTTAACATGTTAATTAATAACTTTCAGAGATTTTATACTGTAGGAAAAAAATGCTAACTGATGAGAGCTTGGTGCCATGCATGGTGTGGCAGACTCTTTTTTCAACAATACATCCCTAAAAAAAGGTACAAATATGGTTTAAAGATATTTAAAATATGTTGTCCTCTTAGTTTTACATGGAATTTAGAACTTTATTGTGGTAAAGTTCATCTTATACAATCAGGAAGTGTTGGAGACTCCATTTTTCATAAATTATCTGCTCCTGTTTTGAGTGAGGGCAGAGTACTTTATACGGACAATTTTTACTTTACCTAGATCATTGTTATCAAAAAAGACATACTTAGGTGGTACAATACATAAAAATAGAAGATCTCTTCCTTCAGATGTTATTCTTGCAGAGAAAGGTGAAATTATCAGCCATGAATCTCATGATTGAATAATGATTTGCAAGTGGAAAGATGCTAAAGATGATATGTTACCAACAATGCACAGCCCTGCTCTTATGCCTGTAAATCCAAAGCAGGTTCCGGGAGATGGCCAAGGCAGTTCTTAAAAATGAGAGAAAATTAAACCACATGTAGTGGTAGATTATAACCTGGGAAAGTGTGCTATTGACCGTTCAGATCAAATGGCTAGCTATGTAGCAGTACACAGGAAAGGTTTAAAGTGGTACAGAAAAGCTGCAATAGAACTTCTTACTGCAACAACATTAATAAATGCCCATGTACAGAGTACAAACAAATTGCAAACAAATAGGTAAAGGTAACTAAATTTCAGGCTGATGTAGTACGGTCTCTGTTAGTTCTTGAAAACGATAGGCCTAATGCTATTACTAAACGATAATGCCAACTACTTCAAGGAAAGGCTTAAGTCACTTGTTTAGAAAAAGGGAAAATAATAGGACAGCAGACTGAAAGCAATGTAAATCACGCTATAATATTTTAATAAAACAAAAAGTGTCAAGGAGTGATGCAAGGCGACAAGAGAAGAAAGTATAAACACATTGTGATGGATGTCCTGGGCAACCAACTATCTGTCATCCATGTTTTATTAAAATTCATTCATGTAAAGTATCTTAAATATATCTTTGTTTTTTGATTAGTTTATGTAATCCTTCATTTTATAGTTACATTTTATACTTTTTCATGTTTAAAACAATTATAAATAAAGATATTTGTTCCAAGAACTTGTGGCCTTTTATTACAATAACATAATATTTGTAGGTTTAAAAATTTAACTACTAATATGTGCAAAAAACTATTCTAACTTTATTTTAATTCTAAATAAATGATTTTTTTTACGACAGATTTTGTAAAACAGCTGAGGTCAGTCAAAAATTATTTATACGGCAATTGTAGAAAGTTAGTCAGACATTTTTGACTGACAAGGCCATTGCAAATGATGCTCGAAATAGGCTAGCAGTCAAAGTGTTAAATAAAAGTTAAGTTTGTACATACCTTAACTAAGTTGGTTGATTATTTTAGTGTTAGTAGAACAGCTTAACTTTCTGCTTTTATTTTGACTAATTAATGTTTAATCTTAGTAAATTAAGTATTATTAATAAAAATGGATTCAACAACATACATAATAATAATAATTCAAAAAAATTAATATAGTTTATTAAATAAGATAATAAAGTTCAATATATCATATTTACAATCAGTATAAATTAACTTTGAAATTCTATGAAATATTAATACAATTTTTAATTAAAACAGAAACTTTTAAGATTATAATTTATTATGTTTAACTTTACCACTCCGTATCAAGTTTAATAAATTAAGAAAAGTTTAGCAAAACAAAATAAACAAGATTGAATTATGTATAAACATTTATTAATGGGGAAAACCAGATTGTTATTATAATTCAAACTCAAAGAACGCCACAAGTGTATATCTTGTTACACATACTTGTTCTTATTTTGTGTTATTCATTAAATAAAATTGCCGTATATGTTACTTCCTAAAAGGGTTGATGACACAAAGCCATCATCCATATGATAGTTTAATAGTTCAGTCACTGTTTTTGATGAATTATGTATTACATAACGACAATTACTCTAATTTATATTTCAATAGTTGCCTATATAAAGACTGATAGAAACATATTAAAATGGCATTTTTTTTAAGCGATGTATTTGTTCTAAATGCTAAAAAAAAAAACAACTAATATAAATAGAAACTTTTTAAAACAAATATAAGTTCGATGAGTAAATGAAATAGGGAATACCTTCAATTGGTTTAGTTTTCATGAGATACTTGTTATTTTGATAACTGTTATGTCAGTTTTTAAAGTATTTTATGTCATGGCAATTACAAAATTTTGGTTTTGGCACCTCAAAAAACTTGTGGAAAAGAAATAAAATTTGTGTCAGATTAGTAAATAAGAAAGAGATTAATCATACTGAAAAAATAAGTTTAAAGGAAAAAGAATTTAAGTAGGGGAATTCTACATAGCCATTTTCAATAAATTTGAAGAAAAAAAGTTATAATGTAAACAATTAACGTTTTTTAATTGTACTTATATATTCCATTAATTTTTGACATACAAATTTGCATGTTATAATTTTATTTCTGAAGCCTCAATATAAAATAATGTCATGAATGTGTAAAGATTCTTTCTAGAAGGATGTGGAACTACAAGACTGGTAGAATAAGCGGTCGGAATAAAGCTAGGAGAATGAGGTTAGGGATAATTTTTTGAGATGGAAAGGAAACTGAAGTCGAGTGATGCAGGTGGTTGGAGAACGAAAAGTATGAAAATCTTGTGTAACCTTGACTCCTGGAGGTAGAAGAGAACATGAATAAGAAAAAGAAAATTTCATTTGCCTATCTGAATAAAACCTTAACAGATTTTTGAACAAAATAATCTCAAACTCATACATCTCAAAACATATGTTCCAGAACATGTAATATATGTTGTGAATAACAGAGACCCTTCTCTTTTTGTATGTCTTTAGATTTTCAACTACATCTTTGGGAATTGATAAAAAATGTTCAGCCAAATTTAAGACAGGGAAAATTTTCAACGTATTAGCAGACTGTATTTCTAATAATATACAATTCTGCTTTCTCTTAATAATTATTGATATACTTTAAATATTAATTAAAGATCCTTAGCAAAGAAGAAACACAATTATCCTATATTATTCTATCAAGAAAACTTGACCTGGTGCAATAATTATCATAAATTCCACGATGCACGATTTGTTTATACATCCAAATGGGTGTAGTCTTTAGATAGAATCTCAATGTATTTAGAATTGTTATTGTCAATGATCTGGTTTATTGCTCTTGACGTAAGCCATATGAAGTGATACAACTTACATGATCATTAGTTCATATTGTGCAGGATTAGAAGACTTCTGCACCATAACACGACTGCACCTAAACACGACTACTGGTTAAGTGGGACTATACATAACCTCAGAAGTCAGATAGTCTAATAAACTGTATTTTAACCTTAATAAAAATAATGGTGATAATTGGTTAAATGTATTTATGTAAAGAATTTGTTTTTAAATTTAATCCCAGTCTTTCCCGTGCATCCTTCTTTATACTTGTAAAAACTATTACTACTTGCAAAATTTGTGTAATAATTAAAACTGACTTGGCTACTTCAGTTACCATAAAAAATTCCCTTCTGTAAAATATTAACTACTCAAACATCTATAGTTGTACACAAGTTGTTAATAACGCATGATATTTCTGTTGCTAGTTCATTATTTTGATAAAAATTTATTTTATTAATTTTCTTTTGTTTGCAGTGTGCTAATATACTCTTTGTTTACTTTATTAGTTTACAGTAATTTATTTCATTTATTTGTGTAACACCAGGTTACAGAATAACAAACCCACCGGGCTGGATGCATCTTCCCAAATCAGCTGATTTGGAGGTTGAGAGTTCCAGCGTTGAAGTCCTAGTAAAGACAGTCAATTTTACATGGATTTGAATACTAGATCGTGGATACCAGTATTCTTTGGTGGTTGGGTTTCAATTAACCACACATCTCAGGAATGGTCGAACTGAGACTGTACAAGACTACACTTCATTTACACTCATAAATATTATCCTCATTCATCCTCTGAAGTATCATCTGAAAGGTAATTACTGGAAGCTAAACAGGAAAAATAAAGAAAGGTTAAAGAAAAACAGCATAATAACATGATGTCAATATCACTCTGCAAAGATGTCTAAGCATTTGTGCACAGTCGGGCGGGTAATTGTAAATGTACCAGTAAATGTCTAGTCTTGAACATACTCAGAACAACCACTCTTGTGATATGTGGTTAATTGAAACCCAACCAACACAGAACACCAGTATTCACAGTCTAGCATTCAAATCCATATAAAAGCAACTGCCTTTATGAGGACTTGAACCTTAGAACTCTCGAGTTCAAAAATCAGTGATTTTTGCGAGGGCAAGTTTAACCACTAGACTAAGCAGGTAGATTAGCAATCAGATTAAAACTTGTTTCTAAACCTTTATGTTTGTTATTAGTTTTTCAATGACAGTTCTATAGTATTTCAAAGCCAAGTTTAAAAAATTTGGTGCAAACATTATTAAATATAAAGAATTTTAACAAAGTATAAAATCCTTAGATAATTTTACAACACATAAATGAAGAAAAATGGAATTTACTCATTGCACCTACCTTAATGATGTAATTTTTTAGTATGACATTAAAAAAAATAATAAACAACCAGAGAGCCCAAATGGAGGGCAATTAAAAAAATTAAATATTCAGTATAGTTCAGTAACACATTATTTTAAGGCTCATTGAAAACAAAATATTTTATGCAATCGTATTTGGACTATGTCAACTCTAACCAAAATAAATATCAATTAATTAATTTTAAAAATTAAACAACTTTAAAAATAAGTTTTTTTCAAAAGTAGTCTACAGTACACCCCAAGTAGTGGTCTCTCATACCAAAAAATATATAATTTTAAGGTATAAAGCAATTGCTAAATTTTATTTTATTATTCCTTTTTTATTTAGTACTTCACAGTTCAGCAGTTATTTGAAATGTAGTATAGACAATTTTTGAAACTAGTTATGAAAAATATTAAATGGCTACCCATTTAAATATATTTAAATATTTTCAATCCCTTTTAAAATAATGAATTACAACCCTTTTAATTTAATTTTTTAAGTTGTCCCCATCATACTGCAATCCTCTGTGTTCTTTCGATGCAGTGGTATTATACTAGAGATTATATTCTTCGAGTTAAAGCAGTGTTACTTAATTAAATTTTACAATATTTAACTGTTGAAAGTTATTTAAGGATTCCCATAATTGTATAATACTGTATATATATATATATATTCTTGAAGGAAAACATTTAGATATTCTATTTCCTAGTTACAATCTGTTCAAATAGCGAACATAAGCAACACCCCCGCCCACCCATCCAATGTGATGAGGATGATGTGTAAACAAGGTGTAGTCTAATACAGACTCAGACCTACCATTCCTGAGACTTGTGGTTAATTGTACCCCAATCACCAAAGTATATCAGTGTACTTTAGTGGTCTAGTATTCAAATCTGTAAAAAAGCAACTAGCAACTATCTTTTACTAGGATTTAAATTTCAGAATAAATTTAAATTTCAGAAAGCAATTTAACAACTTATTTGCAATGTTGAGTTAACCACTAGACCGGCCCAATGGGTTAATTTTTTTTATTAAATTACGCAATATTTTAACTCTTCACTCTTAAGAAAAATGCTAAGAACAACAACATTAATGTTAAGTAATTTTTGTGGTCAGCATTATTAAAATAAAAATTTTAATTACCAATAAGTAAAAATTAGGATAACTTATATACATTAACGTTAAAAACATTTATTAATCATTAATAAAGATGGACAAATTGATTAATTATTATAAATTAATTAGATTTAAATATGATATGATTTATTTTTATTATGATTAAATATTATTAATTATATTCTTTTTTTTTGCAGTATCTTGTACGCTGACATAGTTGGATTTACAGCAATTTCATCAACATACTCTGCATCCGAATTAGTAAAAATACTCAACGAGCTATTCGCAAGATTTGATCGCTTATCAGAGGTAATATATAAATTTTCTTTTCATAAACTTTGGCATAATATTTGATTTCAACCGGATGGTGATAATATACCATCATCACCTATTCATGGAAGCGATAAATAATGTTTAACTAGGCCAAAAATGTTAATTTTGTATTTATAGTTTACAATAATAATAATCATTAAGTTTTTATAATTAAAGGGAACCTGGAGAATCTATAAGGTCCCGGATTTCTTTAACACAACAGGGATATTTACCCTCTTCCAAAATAGAAAATCTCTTTCAAGATATCAGAAATATCAAGATATCGTTCAATATTACAGAAGCTCAGTTTTTTGTTAATGAAGAGCATCTCGGAAAAGCTACTAATGAAGAGACCTTCAAGAACCTAGACTATCTTTTCGAGCTATAAAAGTTTTATAGATTTGTAGAAGCAGAGCACTTTTATAAAAATGGATCGAGTAGATAATTAAATACTTTTGAAAATAAGCTAAGCAAAATGCGCAATTGATCTACAACCTCTGCATCACTGAGATTTGAGTTTATTACTTTTCCTTAAAAGTTCAACATATTTTGAAAAAGTTCAGTTCAAATAATAGGAAGTTATTCTTTGGTAAATTGAGTGGAGCCAATGAAATGTAAGTCTTCTAGAGATCGCAAAAAAATTAGAGACTTTGTTGATTACATTTTACTCAAAAATACACATTTGATTTATTGTTTATCCTTAAACGTTCAACAAATTTTGAAAAAAAAAAGTTCAAATAATAGTAAGTTATTCTATGGTAAATTGAGTAACAGGTCTAGATATTACCGACCGGTTTGGTCTAGTGTTGAACGCGTCTTCGCAAATCAGCTGATTTCGAAGTCGAGGGTTCCAACTTTCAAATCCTAGTAAAGGCAGATTTACTTTAATGCGGATTTGAATATTAGATCCTGGATACCAGTGTTCTTTTGGTGATTGGGTTTCAATTAACCACGCATCTCAGAAATGGTCGACCTGGAACTGTACAAGCCTACACTTCATTTACACTCATATCATCCTCTGAAGTAATTCCTGACGGTGATTCCCGTAGGATAAACAAGAAAAAAAAAGTCTAGCAACTGCAAAACAATTAACGACTTTGTTCATTTCATTAGTCTATAAAATACAACTGTATGGAGAAAATCATTGTTGAAATAACGGAATATTCTAATGTTTATAAATGTAAGGGTATCAATATATAAAGATTTTATGGGACAAAGGAGGGTAAACTGTACTACTAAGATATTTTCTGGCCTTTTCCGGAAGCATAACTTTTTTTTAAAAAGAAAGGCTTGAATATCGTACGTAATATACCAATTTTCACTAATTACAGGATTATTGAGGCTTGAGGGTCTAAATGCGTAAGGCATTTAAACTAAAATTGCGCACACAATTTAAACTAAAACACGCCGGAAACTAGTGAAAATGGTTTCAGTAATGGTCAAAATGGATATTTCCGTTGAAATCTTAAAACCGAGATTTTTTGCTATCACAATACTTCCTTTACTTCGAACAAGGACGTAAGAAAAGACATAATTCAGCAAATAATAATAATAATAATAATAATTATATTTGATACTTACGTATTAACGCCACCGCAGCTACAGCTTTATTTAAAATTGAGTATTTCTTTTATTGAGTATCTTTATTAATTTTAAGAAATGGTTATTTATATTTTTTATTGAATAAATATTATTTAACCAAACTTAACCTACGCTCGCTAACCTTGACTAATTACCGCCGTAATTTTTTGGGTATTTATAGTTTTTTAAATAATAAATAATTGCAATAATTACTGAATTTATTAAATAAATACTCAAAAAATTACGGTGTTATAAAAAATATACGGTATATAAAATAAATAACCATTTATATTCTGTTTTGAATCTGTTTCGGCCCATTTTCCACCGAAATCCGATTGACTACTTTGTTTTTAAATAAAGCTGTAGCTGCGGTGGCGTTAATACGTAAGTACCCAGTATTATTATAAAATACCAGTTATTAACTTTATGATATTGTACAAAAATAAGAAAATGATGAAAAACATAAACAAACAGTAATGATATATTAAATAGATACTATAAAAATCCAGCTCACTTTTGTGTCTGGTTAATTCAAAATTCACAAGCACTAACAGGACGTAAGCAACAGCAACAGCTACTACAGATGGTCTCAGTAGAGACAAGACAGATTGCAATATGTCATTAAAAAGTTTAGATTGTCGTTTCAATTTTTTAATTTTAAATAACTGGCTACAATACTAAGACTAATAATATCGATGTATTGTGTAATCGATAATTATTTAATACTGTACGTTGTATCTTACAAATAGGTGATTATGTATATAACAGTACTGTATTAACATGAACAGTTATAGTTTGTTACTTCCTACAAATAATATACTTCTTTTTTTATCGATAAATATTTATATTATTATCAACGATGAAAATTACAAAAACATCAATTTTAGTTCAATGTAAATAATATAAATGAAATAATAAAACTAAATTTTTGTTACTACATAAATGCTATTAACTAATGTAACATGATACGACTCCTTTAGTAAAAATAATGTAATTAAGACGTGTATAAAACATTACGTACCTGTATTACGCAGTGTTTGTCCAGTTTACGATAAATATATAGTTGATACATAATTAAACAATTATTTACGACATAAATAAAAATTATTCACGGACTCGATCAATTTACGAACGGACTACGTTGTTAACTAACCTTACTTCGGCAGTAGAGCTCTGTCTGCGCGCACGTAACGCAGTAATCAACGGAGGGCGCATTCGTTGCCACAGCGTCTGTTCCATATACTACCGATAGCAATATATCTGTTTACCGATTACAACGATGTAGAAGTACGTAAACAATAGCAATGTATTTTGCTTACCTACAAACATGTAACTCATCTTTTAATTCCTAATCAATCAGAACAAATAATTTCCCGTAAAAAAATCAATTTAAAACATTTTTCTGCGAGACGGAATTGCTGTAATATTTAAAAAAATAAATAAATAAATATTAAACTCAAATAAATACAGTATTTTATAAATAAAAAAAAATATTTTTTTATAGTCGCTTGTGTGTAATCATGACGTGGAATAAAATTAAGCAGTAAAATAGCAATATTGGTAATTACGTATTAGTCCGTCGACCATACCCATAATGATCCCGTAACTTCAAAAAAACTACAAACTTACGGGACCATTAACATATTTTACAAATTAAAAATATAAGCATTAATGCTTATAATAATAGATATAAATTAATCAAATTTAACCTACGCTCGCTAACCTCAGCTAATTAACAGTAGTAATGTTTTGATTATTTAAATAACTGCAATAATTACTGAATTTATTATTTAAATACACAAAACATTACTGTGTTAATTAGTGAAGGTTAGCGAGCAAAGCGAGCATAGGTTAAGTTTGGTTAAATTATATTTATAAAATGAATAAATATAAACGGTTATAAAAATGGTAATATAATAGTTATTTCGGGTGATATTAACAATAACCCAAAAATTTGCAATTTGTTGGTCGACGGGCTATTACGTAAATACCGCAATATTTTATTTTTTCTGGATTTTTATTATATTAAAAAATAATAATATTGCCCTACTAATATTAAAGTCTGAAAACTTTAATTTTTTAATACTTAAATTTACAATAGCATCAACAATTAGTCATTAGCGACTTATCAGTGTAATGTACCGGTTAAATTTGTAGTCCTGAACAATCCATGTCGACTAATCCTAAGATATGTGGTTAATTGAAACCCAACCACCAAAGAACGGAGGTCGGTCAGGTTAAGATCTGTGAGAGATACAGACGTGTTATTTTTGCTTTGTCTTTGGATGCCCACTGTGTTTTCGTTTTCAAGTTTTTTGTTGTTCTTATTGTTATTCGTTGTTCTGTGATGTTTCGTTTAGTTATTTTATGTTCTTGTGTTTTTATTTTTTACTTTCGTTACTTTGTGTTAGTGCCGAACCGGTGGTGACTTTTCTTTACTAAATTTAATTTTAACATAAACAGATACTGAATAGTACATGATATTTATTCGACTAATATTCGACAAAAATTCTGTTCAACATCGGTCTGTGATATGTGAAGGAAGAGACATAAGGCATAATAAGCAGCGGTAGTGATGCTCGCTCCGTCAGCGTCGTTCCCTGGGCGCGCCGCGCCAGCTTTGCGACGCTCCCAAAACAGTCTCGCTCGCTCGGCACCGGACAACGGAGTACCGGTGCGTGGCCCATAACCTGCCCTTTACAATGATATGCGTAATTTATATTTCCGGTTGGCGTTTGCGCAGGCTGAGGCTGACATATTGAATTCTTATACTTCTTTATACGTTTACTTTAATTTTTTACACAAAAATATTGGCCAAAATACACTTATTATTACTGAAATCAATCTATCTCGACAAACTCTGAACACAAACACATGAATCACGTCACTATTATGTTTAAGTCGTGAGCTACACTGAATGGAAATGAGCGAGAGCGCCAGTTTTGGCCGATCTGTCCTGTGCACATCGATGCAAAAGTAATAAAAAAAGACAAAGTAGAAATTTTTATTTTCAATGAAATTATTTTAAAATACATAACACAGAAGTAATATTATCGAAGATATTGTCATACAAAAAACCAAAAAAACTTAAGTTATGAGGTATAAAGAATAAAAGTAACAAACATAAAAACGTACTTTTTACACACACACACACACATATATATATATGCTAGCGTACCCCGTCGCAACTTCGCCCACAATATAGATGTAACTTCACTCGCAATGTTTTTTTTATAGCAAACTAATTTTTTTATAAATAAAAAATATTTAATCAACAATATTATATTTACATTTTCATTAAATCCTGATAAAACGGTAAATAAATATTTTTATGAAAAATACTGAAGGAATATACGATAAACAGTGAATTGTTCCCCAAAACTTAAATGAAGGAAGATAAGAAAATTGAACAATATTTGTTAGACCAATCCATTTTATGAATGAATTAAAATAGTTCAATAAAGATAATCAAAAAATTTACTCCAATCCCAAATCTAACATCCCCATCGCGGCTTCGCCCTGCTCTATGGTTACTTGCGCTTCCCGTCACGATCAGAAGGTCATGGCTCGCTTGGCTCTAACTTCCCGTTTTCTCCCGTTTCCCTTTCCTTCTCCCGCTTCTCTTTCCCTTACTTTTCTTTTCCTTTCCTCTTCCTCCATTTCCCTTTCCCCTACCTCTTTCCTTTTTTTTCTTTTTTCTCTTCTCCCTTTCCATTTCCTTTTCCCCGTTATCCCCTTTTTTATTTTTTCTATTTTCCCCTTCTTCTCTTCTTTACCTTTTACCTTTTCCGATTTTTTCCTTTCTCCCTTCTTCCCCGGTTTTTGATTCCAGTTGGTTTTCGATGAATTTCGGTATAGGTTTATTTTGCCCCTAAGCAGAAATCATGGTAAAATTCTTTGTTATTCCTAATTTAAAAACAAAGGCTTTTCCGGACACATGTTTATTATGAACTTTTTCCATTATTTTAAACAGAGAAATACAGCTGTAAAATTTAACGGCATTCTTCTGGAGCACTCTAACACTCATTCTGTCGTTTTGCGCACGGACACGATGTATTTATATTACTTATTTGACAGATGTAATGAATTACTTCATTTCCACGCTTTACCTACGCTTTTAATTTCAACCAATTTTTTTGACATCTTCTATTATTTGCTTTACATATTCTATTTTTTTTTCAATTTTAATTTAATTATTTATTTATTTTACATTTAATTCAATATTATTTTATTTAATTTTAATTAAATTTGTTTAATTCCCTTCCTCTTCAGAATTTCCCTTTCCATTTCCTTTCCCCATTTTTCCCTTTTTCTTTTTTAAATTTTCTCCTTCTTCCCTATTTCCCTTTTCCGATGTTTCCCTTTCTCCCTTCTTCCCCGTGCGTAAATCGGTCCAGTAGCTTTTTAGTCTGTAGCGGACACACATATCAGAAACATTGCAATGGAATAGTAAAATATTTAGTATATCGTATGTTGCTTTTACCTCCAACAGATACGGCTGTTAACACGAAATTTAGTGTTTTATCGATTTGAACTCCTTAAAATCAAAACTTTGCAAAATCCTTTCTTGGTGCACGCCTATTTAAAGAAACGAAGGTACCCTTAAAATGTCAAGTCTCTGCCTATAATAGTTTTGGTTGTAAGTTGATTATGAGTCAGTGAATCAGTCAGGACATTTTCTTTTATATAAGAGATGTATATGAGAGAGAGAGAGAATGAGAGAGAAAACTAAATAGTAGAGTCTGAAATTCATATTGTTGAAAATGCATAGTTGCATTTAATGGAAAATAAAATATTGTACTGAATGTATATAAGTAAATTAAATTCAAATACGTTTATTCAACATTTATGAATAAAACATTCATTATTAGATTAGCTACAAATTTTTTAAAGAAAACTTTATTCAATCCCGTGAACGGCAAGAGTATGTGCTCATCTCTGAATGTGAAAATATTGTTTAGTGTTTATGATTTCCCAATACTATTGTATATAATACTGCTATCAGAAATCATATACAGAATGACTTAAGAAGTATGTAACAAACATTCAACGCCTACTGGTGAAAACAAAGAAAGAAAGCCTTAAAAACAAAATTTCGGAAACACTTTGTTAGCGAGTGTCGGCTGGTGAATGATTTCGCCCTTGTTTCTGCGCCTTCGGTGTAATTAAGTCAGACTGTAATTCTTTGAAGTTTAATTAAGGGGGTAAATTTGATGTTTATATGAAATCAGACCTGAAAATTTGAAAAAAGGTCATAGAACTGTATTTTTAGTAGTTTATGAGAAATCTGGAATAAAAGACAAAAAATTGGAGAATTTGATTTTGAGTAAAATTATATGAATAAAGTCTACAGAAACTAAATACAAACGTAAGTTACGAACAAAAATGTACGACAAACATAAAATACTGTGTCCTTCGAACCCAATATTTTTGTCCTTTAATCCAGATTTATGCAAAACTACTAAAGATGCAGTCCTGGGGCCTATTTTTTCAGTGTTTCAGGCAAGATTTCATATCAAACCACCAAATTTACACCTTAATTTTGGTCCCAAGAATTTACAGTTTGGCTTAACTATATCGAAAGTGCAAAAATAAGGGGCGATATCTTTCGCCAACCGACACTCGCTGATGAAGAGTTTCCGAACCTATGTTTTTTATATGAACCTTCTTCTTTATTTTCATGAGAACATATTTTAAGTGTTTGTAACACTCTTTTTGAAATAGCCTATATTTCCTATTACCCATTATATCGTAATAAATATTTAATTTAATCTTTTTATAGATATTTAGACATATTTAGGACGGGAACCAGTACTGTAGGGCAATTTCTTGTATTATAAGCATTTCTGCTGTAGAGGTTAAATAATGCTACACTAAAACTTTAGGGAATAAATTAGTTATCTTATATGCAGTATTATATGAGAAATTGAGCAAAAATAGATCCAGAATTATCTCCAGTAGTTTCAAAGAAAGTTGATCTAAAACTCAAAAAGTTGTAAAATCACACTTCATTTATTTCACCAAATTTAGTTTATTATTTTCCGAATTAATTATTAGGCCTAAGTAATTTAGGGAATTTATTTCTGGGAAAAATTATGTAATTAAAGTTAATTTGACCGAATAAATTGTTCAAAAATCCATTTTTACTTCTACTTTTTATTTATTTATTGATTTTTTTGTTGTTATGAAATAGCGAGCGTCCGCAGCTACGATCAATAGTCTGGTGGAAATTGGTGGTGTATGATCTCCGTGGAGAAGTGGTGATAGCTTCTTGGCCTTTCATCCTGAGGTGCCGAGTTCGAATCCCAGTCAAGTATGGCATTTTTCATACGATATATTTTTTTCTCATATTCCCACGTATAAGCTTTAAGCTTAGAAGCGAAAAAAATGATGCCATGCTTAATCGGGATTCAAACCCCGGACCTCCGTACGAAATGCTGATATTTTTATGAATGGTATCACAGATATCTTTTTATTTATTTATTCCTGTATCTGTTGTACCGCTTGGTTTAATTTCTGTCTTTTTGTCCCCATATTTCCATAGTGATTACTTCCTCGTACGAAATAAAGGAAGTATCGTTGAAATCTACAAACCGAAATTTTTCGTGGAAATATCCATTTTGACTATCCTTGAATCCATTTTGACTAGTTACGGCGTGCCGTCTGTACTTACGTACGTATGTACCTCATATAACTTAAAAACGATTAGCCGTAGGATGTTGAAATTTTGGATTTAGGACTGTTGTAACATCTAGTTGTACACCTCCCCTTTTGATTGCAATCGACTGAACCAAAAGAGCCCAAAATCCAAACAAATTTGGATTTTTGAAATTTTCTTAACTGCTGTAATAAGCCCTTATTGAGAGATTTTCAACAATGTATCATAAGTTGTACTTATTTTCATCGGTTCCACAGTTATAGACAAATAAAATTTTAATTAATGAAATATTTGGATCTTACAAGGGAAAAGCACATTGATTCAAATCAGTCTTCATCTCCTTTCTTTTATTTAAATATATTTATTTATTACTATAATTAGTAATAGAGGAGAGTAATAATAATTAGTAAAAATTGAGAGGAGAGTGGAAGAAGTGTTAGGAGAAGACCAATTTGGTTTCAGGAAAAGTATAGGGACAAGGGAAGCAATTTTAGGTCTCAGATTAATAGTAGAAGGAAGATTAAAGAAAAACAAACCAACATACTTGGCGTTTATAGACCTAGAAAAGGCATTCGATAACGTAGACTGGAATAAAATGTTCAGCATTTTAAAAAAAAATAGGGTTCAAATACAAAGATAGAAGAACAATTGCTAACATGTACAGGAACCAAACAGCAACAGTAATAATTGAAGAACATAAGAAAGAAGCCGTAATAAGAAAGGGAGTCCGACAAGGATGTCCCCTATCTCCGTTACTTCTTAATCTTTACATGGAACTAGCAGTTAATGATGTGAAAGAACAATTTAGATTCGGAGTAACAGTACAAGGTGAAAAGATAAAGATGCTACGATTTGCTGATGATATAGTAATTCTAGCCGAGAGTAAAAAGGATTTAGAAGAAACAATGAACGGCATAGATGAAGTCCTACGCAAGAACTATCGCATGAAAATAAACAAGAAGAAAACAAAAGTAATGAAATGTAGTAGAAATAACAAAGATGGACCACTGAATGTGAAAATAGGAGGAGATAAGATTATGGAGGTAGAAGAATTTTATTATTTGGGAAGTAGAATTACTAAAGATGGACGAAGCAGGAGTGATATAAAATGCCGAATAGCACAAGCGAAACGAGCCTTCAGTAAGAAATATAATTTGTTTACATCAAAAATTAATTTAAATGTCAAGAAAAGATTTTTGAAAGTATATGTTTGGAATGTCGCTTTATATGGAAGTGAAACTTGGACAATCGGAGTATCCGAGAAGAAAAGATTAGAAGCTTTTGAAATGTGGTGCTATAGGAGAATGTTAAAAATCAGATGGGTGGATAAAGTGACAAATGAAGAGGTATTGCGGCAAATAGATGAAGAAAGAAGCATTTGGAAAAATATAGTTAAAAGAAGAGACAGACTTATAGGCCACATACTAAGGCATCCTGGAATAGTCGCTATAATATTGGAAGAATAGGTAGAAGGAAAAAATTGTGTAGGCCGGCCACGTTTGGAATATGTAAAACAAATTGTTAGGGATGTAGGATGCAGAGGGTATACTGAAATGAAACGACTAGCACTAGATAGGGAATCTTGGAGAGCTGCATCAAACCAGTCAAATGACTGAAGACAAAAAAAAAAATCATCAGTAATAAATATTTTTACGTCTCATTGTAAAAACATTTTTTACGATGAATAATAATTCAATAATTAGAAAAAAAAATATCAGAAGTTTTTAATGGAATAAAATTTTATGTGCTTTTCATTTTAAAAAAAATGTGTAAATGTATTTTAATAGGCGTACAAAGAAGTTGTGTGTTGTCCATATCAAATGGTTTACAATTAGGTAAATAGATTTGATGGCATGTTTTTATATCTGTATGTCCTTAAAACACTAGGATGTAGTTAAAGATAATAACACCAAACAGAATTGTTAAAAATTCTTGTATTCAAATCTAAAAACAATGAAATAATTCTGTAAATATTACAAGATTATTATTATTAATTAAAAGCTTCGTACTTCTCCCAAAAAAATTTAATTATTTAATTAAAAACGAATAGAAAATAAAGGATTATCACACTATTATAAAATAGAAAAACATTTTACGATCTACTGTTTTATACGGGCAGGAACTTATTTTGAAATTTGACTCTATTTTTTTTGCATTTAAATCAATAAATAATTTCATGACTGGCATTCTATTTTCTCAAACAATAAAATAAATATATGTCGTATAAAAAGAAATAAAATAAAAAATTTAATTATATAAGTTTAAATTATACATCTACAACAAAAAGAAAATTTAAATACTTTAAGTCGGCAGAGCTGAACAGTAAAATATAGTATTTTTCTCTAAATCTATAAAACTGCGCTACTACTCATATGCAATCAGGCATGTTTCCAGAACCGAACGATTTATTTCATTTCACAGTTTCAGCTTTATGTCAATTACCAATAAAAGTATTCCGGTCTCGTACAACTTAGATTAGATTAAATAGAACAAATACAATAGTCTAAAAGACTGTTTGTATTATCAGAAATATTTTTGTAAATCAAGAAAAGACTTGATTTACAAAAATATTTCTGATGAAATTAATTTAAAAAATAAATATAATTTAAAACCTATTAAAAATATAATAAAAAAATAGTTATATAAAAAAATAAATATAAAAATAATTATATAAAAAACATAATATAAAAAAAAAGGAAGAAAAATGACTGAAGAACCTTATTTCGTTACAAAATCTTCACATTATTTACCAAGCTAATAGTTTGTGAAACTGTTTGATCCCAGCTAGAAGCTTGCCAAAAATACCAAATTGTTACAATATAATATACAGTACTATGTATGGAAAAATTGTAAGGGAGTTAGGTATTATTTTAAATTTAACGAAGTACTTAAATATATTAATCAATTTTATTTATTTATTACAATTATTACTATTTTATATACCTATAAAAATATAATTTTTACAATTAAAAATAAAAAAATAAATCAGTTTCCATAAGAGCCGGCTTTAAATTTTTAGGTCAAATACTTTAAAAGAGATATTAGCAGAACACTTACAGCAAAAACATATTATATGCCGGGATAATTATGTGGTTGTTCGTTCTATTAATATAATTTTTTACAAAATAATGTTAATTTTAATAGCAAAAAACTTTTATAGAGGTTTCTTTCAATTAACAAAAAATCTGACAACACAGATTTAGTTTGCTTGGCATGTCACCCCTCACCCACCCATTCGGTCGCCCTAAAGCATATGACCGAATTTCTGTGCCACAAAGGCAACTGAGCCTCGAACAGTTTAGCGATCAGTATCCAAACATAGCTCCTAGAGCTTACCTAACAGCGTGAGCTGACTAAGCGCGGTGACATACCACCGGCTACGTATCCCAACCGCTCACTTGTCATATATTTTCTAAAATGGGAAGGCGCCAATTCGCTGCCACGCCTAGGTCGCAGAATGCCAGCAAGTACTTGTCCACCATTTTATAGCGCTTGGAGCCATAATAATTGGCTGCAGGCTGACCATGTGTGGTTAGCTTCCCACGGCAATACGGTAAGAGTCTTTCCCTTAAGTAAACTATGGATGCCGGTTGAACAAAGCAACCGCATTTAGAAATTCCCATACGGTCCGACAATACGGCTCCAGCCACACTGATTCGCCGCTTGTGATTAATCTTCCCCTTAATCTGTAAATTCCAGTGTGGCCTGGTCACTGCCCCCCCCCCCCCTCTAAGAGCAGGGCAGTCAAACATCAGGTGTTCATTTGACTGGACCTGCCTGCAGCCGCACAGCTCATCAGCTGCCTGGCGGAACCGAAACAGATATTGGTTCAAGTTAGCGTGGTTGGTGAGCAATCGTTGCTCTTAAAAACGAGCTCGAGGCACACCATCCCCCAAATCCTGTATAAACTTATACAAGGATTTTCCCTTAGTCGTGGTGTTCCATTCCAGTTGCCACGCTTCGATCGAGAGACTCTGTAGCGTCATTTTTTTTAGTCAAGTAACAAGAGGCAGCTGCAGCTAGTCACACATACATTAAGAGTGGCTGTGGTGGTTGAGCCAGAGCGCCGTATACCTCCGCACCCCTTAAAAAACGGAATTTAAAAAAAACCGAAAATAATTTTTAGATATTTATCTCAAGAGTATTTGCAAGCCCAAGTCTACTGAATATCAAGTCATTCGGTAGAATGACGCTGGCGAGAGTTAGTCCGACGGCGGAAACACCGAAGACTTATTTCCGCTGACCAACTCGCAAATCGACATTTCGAAAATTGTTTAAGTTGTTTAAAATATAAAAAAAAAATTATTTTGATGAAATAAAGCTACATATCATTGCAGAAATAGATCTTCTTAATGAATATAGATTTTTTTTTCGATAAATTTGTGACAATCATTGTTTTTGTTATATAATTTCACGTTTTTTAATTTGAAGATGTGAAATTTTTATTCTTCTAACACAGATTATTTTTCCTAACCCGTTTACGAATCGCGTCGCTAGATAGCAGTACTTTATAATACTAAGTAAAGTATACTTGAAAAAATACAATTTAAAAGAGATTATACCAGTTTTGTTAAAAAAGGAATAACTAAACAGAAATATATTGGTAAAACCTTTATTCTACAATTAGAACTATTTGGTGGTGCACAATAAATAATGTTAAGCGGAAACTATTGAAGTTTCGTTCAAATTCGTTCTTAAAAGTATAAGATCGAGCCGGCAACAGATTTTCATTTTCAATCTGAGAAAATTTGACAAATTTTTTATATTATTTTGTTAATTAAGTAACTATACAAGTATATAAAAAAATATTTTTATCTCCAATTATTTATCGGTGATTTCATATTTGTTTTATATCAAAATATTTCTATCATTTAGTTACAATATTAGTACAGGAATAAAATATATAATATTTATGAATATTTAATATTCAATATATAGGAAAACAATTATTATCTCGCCTTTCATACATATCTGTACTTTTTTGATTCAGACAATGTATTTCTGAAGAACTATAAATAAATAGATTGATGAATTTTGATTTTCGACGTTTTAATTTACAGCATAACATTTATTATCTCGTCTTTTATACACATCTGCACTTTTTTAATTAAGACAATGTCTTTTTGAAGAAATATAAATAAATAAATTGATGAATTTTGATTTTCGATGTTTTCAATTGACGGCAAACTCTCGCCGAAATCTTAACAATTTTATTGTTTTGGGAGTTTGGATCTCGTTTACTACAGTCGTGGTAGGGAAAATTTACAATCATTTTTCAAAATGTTTTTTATCTTTCTTCATCACCTTTCAAGGTCGAATTTCAAAAATCTAGACATTAGTTTATCGGCATGAAAATTACACACACCAAAAATCAGGTTGATTTCTTCATTTGTAAACAAAAGAAGGTTTCAAAAATCCATTTTAACACCTGAATCTTGGAATTTCAAAAATCTAGAAATTTGTTTTTAGATATTCATATAATCATTTACTGCAAACCCAGCTCACGAAGTGATAGACACTCACAGTAATTCAATTCATCAAAGCTTCAACCGGCAAATTTATATATATATATTTTTCTTTTTCGAAATTTTTTTCGAGATGAAATATATCTCTAAAGGTGAAAAAAAAAAACAAGAAATTAAATAGCTAAAGAAATGTTTAATAAAAAGAAACAGATATTATATGGTAAGAAAACAGCAAGATAAAAACTTTAGGAAGTTTTTAGTTAACACTGGCACAAAAAAAATAATGAACGAAAGTTTAAGAGCATTTGAAAAAAGAGAATGAAATACATATAAAAAAATAAACGAAAAAGTAAAAAATTTAGTAATGAAGAGAGTAAATTAGAGTAGAAACTTAATCAGTACAATTCAAAATAAAAAATCGACTGAGACAAGCCCTGAAAGGTAAAGGATTAATTAAAATAGTGCAACACATAAGTAGAAGTGCAAAGAAGAGAAGACGAAAAAAATTAAATCTTGATGAAATAAAATTAGAGCTGTGGAAGTGAAAGGTTGAGCTGAAAATAGAGATGGATATGATGCAGGGGAAGCTGCAGCAGGACTCTTAATCTTACATGATATACGAGTGGCATGATTAAAGAGAATTTTATTTTCTATTTTTTAATAAATAAATTTATTTTTATTGCTGCAAAATAACCGACAATAAATACGTAAATACTTTTTTTATAATGTACATTTTGATATAGATCATCTCATATAAATATAAAAGCAAATAAATTATAAGATAAAACATATACGTGATAAAAGTCCACGGTAATTATTTAAACATAAACCTTAAAATATATTAAATATAAAAATTACTACAACATTACCCATAATTCAAAAAGCACTCCTGAAAATTATTTGAGCACACATCTATTAATATAAATTTCATAAACATGGTTTCCGCTGATAATTTTTTTAATAGAATGAAAAAAAAATTTAAATTGTATATCCACCTACCAACAAACAAATGTTAAAAATAATATAATAATGCCCTGAGGTAGGTAATCCCCACGTCCGGAACACAAAATCTACGTTCCACGACCAGGGCGGCAACAGCTGTACTTATGTACAATACATATAGCTGGCTAACGGGGCTCCGAGTAAATTCCTCGGATGTATTACTTTATTGACCTGTCTTCAGGTCAACAGACGGACTGGATTTTTCGGCTACCTGCAGGATATGAACAATTAATTGATTAGCAAGTGGACACATACCAAACTTAGAGCTGGCGATGTGGCGGCCAGGGTCAATGTTATTGCAGGTGTAACGGAGACCCTTCCGTTGTCCACATGCCCCCTGCGATGGCAAGCATGTAGCAATGGTCCCAATGTATGTCGGTGCATGGGAAGTCTGGAGTCAGTGCAGAGACTGCGCATCCGCTCTCTGCCAGGACATATACCGGTTCCACCGGAGTACCGGATCGGACCTCCAAGGTTAGTAGCCCTGGAGTGGGGGTGTACCCCGGCGGCTAGCCTTGCTACAGAAGGGATAATCTTTCATGAACATACTTGAACAAACAAACGTGACAGAGGGTGCACGTAAACACCTCGTTTAGAAACCTCCGATTCGCCACAAGCGAAGAGGAAAAAGTAAGGAATCTGATAAGATAAAGAAAGATGCTGATAGAATCAGTAAAGACTTAAAGAAAAGTTTATTTGACTATAACGTACCTAAGCCAAGATTTTTAATTATTACAAAGGAGAATGGAAACTTTCAAAAAGTTAGTCCATTTTTAATCGCAAGAGAAATAACAAACTGTGCTAGTGGTCCTGTTAAGGAAATTCGTAAAACTTTTAATGGATTGCATGTCGAAACCATCAACGACGTGCAAAGCCAGAAAGTACAGGCGTTGAAGAAGATCGGTGAATTTGCGGTTTCTGTCCAACCGCATAGCACACTTAACTCATCCAGAGGAGTTGTTGTTTGTCGCGATCTTCTAAATTGTAGAAAAGAAGAAATTGTACAAGAAATGTCGAGTCAGGGAGTGACTCAGTGTCGCAGACTAACCATGCAAAGAAATGGTGAAGTTCTACCTTCGGCTTCGGATGTTTTAACATTTAATAGGCCGAGCCTTCCTGAAAAGGTGCGAGCTGGCATCCATCGTCTTGATGTTCGGGCATTCGTTCCGCAACCGATGAGATGTTTTAAGTGCCAACGATTTGGACACACAACAGCTATATGTGAAGCGCAGGAAATATGTATATGTGGAGTGAAAACACATGAGGGTGACCCATGTAAAGACCCTCCGATCTGCGTTAACTGTAAAGGGCACCACAACTGTCGTTCAAGGAACTGCCCTATATATAAATTAGAAACGGCAATTCAGGAAGTTAAAACGCTTCAAAAGGTCAGTTATCCTGAAGCGAAGAAAATTGTTAATCAGCGTAAACCTCGACCATCGACTTCTTATGCAGAAGCAGCGGCTGCCCCATCCACATCTAAAATTAACGTGGAGCAGTTGCTTAACACGATGGGAACAAGTCTTGCGACGATGATTGAAAGAATCATTGATTCAAAGTTTGAGTCGACTCATCGGATGGAACAAAGTAAAGATGAGAAGGCTCACTCTCCGTCTGACGCCGTTGACATGAGAGACGCACCAGCCCCGTTTAAAAAACCAGCCAAACCTGCGATTATAAAACCACCAACTGAAGAAAAATAAAAAATCTTGACTTATCTAGCAAAGAGAAACAGATCACTCCGTGATCTGTTCAAGCCTAAAGAAATTGTGACAAGAAAATCTGAATCTACGGAAATGGAGGTGCAAGTTATTATTGAGAAAGCACCAGACGTAGAGGATATAAAACCTGTAACAATAGAGCCTCCAAAAGCGCAAAGAACAGCTTCGGTAAGAGCATCTATTTCAACTGACCCAGCACTGCAGTAGAGATAGAATCCAGCTCATCAGTCACGGAAAGTGCATCGCTTGCTAGCTTAGATTCCTTAGCAACGATCCTAACAGCAACGACGAAACTTTCATCACGTAATGTAAGTCGACGAACGTCATTGGCATCTGAGGCCATGTCCGAGGCCTCAGACACTCTCTCGTCAGAAGTTGAGGCTGTTCGCAGGATGGAGAAACGGTGCAAGAAAGGATGGCCGAAAGGAAAGCCTAGGAAGTAATTTTTTTGGATTTGTAGTTATAGAAGAATGCAAAATTTTGAACATTTTTGATTCATGAAAATGAATTACTGAACCTTTTTTTGAAGCGGGGTGGGGCTAATGACCAAAGTAGTCGATGCCCCTAAAAACCTCAAAAAAAAATAAAAAAAAAATAAAATAATGAAATAATTAAAAATACTACCCATACAAATGGATATGATACTATTACAATAAATAAATTATATAATAGAATACATAATAAAATTAATACGGTAAACAATGTAAAATTATTACCAGAAAAATCTGAATATATATATATACACGCCACATAGTCAAAAAATTGAAAAAAATGAACGTAACACCGGCCTATACAACAAATAATAAATTAATGAAATATATTATTAATAATTAAATAAAACATTAAATAATAACGATTCTAAATTTAATAAACAAGGTGTATGTAGTCTAAACTGTAAAGATTGTGATATGAATATATTGGTATGATTAACCGTAAATTCTGCTTACGCGCATAAGAGCACATTGACAGTATTAAAAACAGTAAACCCGAAAATTCTAATTTTTTAAACACATCTTATATAATGGTCATACATACAATCAAAATAATTTTATAGAAATTTTAGATATTCCGTATAATAGATATAAGTTAGAAAAAATTCACATATATAGTAACCATAATAATTTAAATTAATGAACATAAACTTTTTAAAGAAGATAAATTATTTAAATTTAAATATATGTTAAATAAAAATAATACAAAGATATAATAATCACAAACTAAAATATAATATTTGATAACATGGTTTCCTTTTATTCTATTTTATTCCACCAGAATTCACTATATTGTCTTCAGTATACTTTTGACATTAAGTCATGTCTGTGTAATTATTTTAATTTTAGACAATTATATTATTTTTGTCTCCTGATGATGGTTTGAAATAAACCGAAATATCTCCAGAAAACATATCTCTTTTGTTGGTAAGAAGATATAAAATTAATTTTTTTTTTTTTTATTCTATCAATATGCTGAACAGAAAGCAAGAAAATCATGTTTTTCTTTAATGCTATTGACACAGTAAGACTGTTTCCGTATAAAAAACGTTTTAGTGTATTTTAAATAATTTGATTTGATGGTTTTTCAGGCGGTTCGGTTATTTATTAAAGATAGCAATAGAAGTATAAAGAGTCAAGGAAGTATTGTGTTGAATTATACGAAAACAGTTCTCTTTTCTGGTTTAGTAAAGTTTTTTTTTATAAATACAATCATTCTTTTTAGCAATGATTGAACATTTATAAATATTGTAACAAGACCGGTATAACGGACTTGAGTAACGAATTCCTACCAATTAAGTAATAGAAAATATAATAAAGGGAAGAATCCAGAAAGAGGCTAAAAGAAACCCTTTAGTAAAGGTAACAGGTCCGTTTAACAATCGTCTTTTATAATACCGCCCATTGACACACCTAAACAGATGTTGTTCCGTGGAAAGAGTAACCGGACCAGGGTAGGAATTTCATGAGAATATTTGAGAGCGGACGATCATTCTCACGCTTCGAGTTGGGTTTGGTCCGGCAGGTAAAGAGGATAGTAGTATAAATAATCCGGGGAAAACCAATTGAAATCAGTCTAAACGAAACGTTATGATGTAAGTCTGCGAGATTATATATAATTTGCCATTATTCTAATGATTATTGTGAGCTGTTTATTATTGTCGCTTATTATTATTATTACTATTGTCATCATTATAATCATTGTTTAGTCTTGTTTTTCTTCCGTTTTTAAACCATAAATTCTAATTACATAAAAATTTTCAATCGTCAATCTATCAATATCGTGATCGAGCCACGAACCACGCGACAATATAAAAGCAATAATAAGTTAATGTATTTAATTTTCTAAATATCAGTCACAAATAACGCCCGTATGGAGAGCCCTACGGGCGTCAGATAATGATCTGACGCCTACTTTTGGTATCATAAAAACTCTTTTTGACTTTATGATGGACACCCAAGAGATGTCGTAGTTCAGACAGGAATATAAAGAATCAAAATAAATACGTGTATTTTATAATTATAACACTCTTAATATTTTATTGAGAAATTGCTTCTGGAAAAACAGTACGGTTTGATTTTGATCCAAACGAAATCAATTTTATTATCCCACGAAAATTTGACATCTAAACACCCAGAATTTTTTTTTTTTATGTACAACAGAAATAGCATCGTTATCATAAACATTACGATGTTATCCACACACGTCATTGCTATCCACAAGATCAGCAATTTTACGTCTATCTGAGAAACACAATACAATAATTTTATCCATATTAAAATTAATTATTAATTATCCATCTAACTTTGATAATGAAGATATTTTCTGGACGTGAATAATTTTTTTTTATTATTATCGTAGAACTTTCAATTTCTTTTAAATAATTAACTTCAGATATAGATACAGTTATTTCGTGTACGAAGAGGATTACAATGAATGGCTCAAGGTTTTTGGGCAGGTCATTAATAAACAATAAGAAAAGCAAGGGACCAAGAAACTTTGAAGCACTCCATATCTTGAAGTGAGAACCTACATCTTACATTTATATCTTTAACAGTAGATGAAATTTCAATTACTTGTCTGTAGCATATGACTTTAATTGTAAACAGTTCTTTTAATACCATACCTATTAAGTTTTTCTTCACTTAAATATGTTCAACTAAATCAAATGCTTTACTGAAATCGCAAAAAATTGAAAATGAAATTTTTTTATCTGCACAATCTAAAATATTTTCGAAAAACTGGGAAAAGGATATTTTAGTAATTATTTTTTGCCTAAAACCACGCTTGAAGTACGTTAGTACTTTATGCGGTAATTGTAAGCCCGAACGTCTTCAATCTTAATCTTTTTCAAACTGAAGTATGTTGAAAAATATATTCTATAATTAAAAAAAAAAAAAAAAACCCACCTAAATAGGCAAAATATATATATAATTTGTATATTTAACGGGAGCTCATACATAAGACGAGTGTATGTAGCGAGAAGTGCGTTCACTTGGTTTCGGTACGGAAACTGTAAGCACCACTTGCACGGGCATCTCGCAGAGTTCTTTTTCAAAATAAAATACAGGAACTACATTACCCACCCGAGCAGATCATTTATGGTCCAGTATTGCTTCACTAAATGATCCTGACTAAATGATGGAGTTGCCCAAAATAGTTGATAACAACGCTACTGTCATTACAGATTCTGAGGAAGAATAATGAGGTAATTTCATTATTGCGACTTTTGAAACTTGTATTTTTATTAATTATATAACATATTTTTCAATACATTTCAGTTTGAAAAAGATTAAGGTTGGGGAAGTTCAGGCTCACATTTAACCTTTATGCTTTTCAAGAAATGATAAGATTTGATTTTTCATTATATTTTTTAATGCTTTGGATAATTACCGAAATCGCCCTATAATTTTGTAAATGAATGCGAAAAATTTCTTAAGGAAGAAAAGTCCATTCCCTCATTATTGCAGGAATCTATTACTGGCAATTTTGACGTGAAAGTATAAAAACTCTACTTAGAAAAACAAAGGATCAGTTTTAAAAAAGAAAAAAATTATTCTAGAGAGAGATATCTACGACTTGATGAGAGAAATCTCTAAAGGATTATTTTTATATTAACTCATTATTAATAAAAAATAATTTATAACATTAAAAAAAAATTGAATTTATTTAAAGTGTAATTGAAAATCAAATAACAAAGTATAACTCAATTATTATTTAATATTTTATTTTTTATTACTAAGGATATATTTGTATTATATAAATTATTATATTTATTTTTAAAGAATTAATCCTATTACCTACTAGAAACTGAAATAAATGTACTTTCTACCGTATTATTAGGCTTACATTTTATCTGTCTTAATAAAAAAGAGGTTTACACTTCTAGTTTCTAATGTTCATTACAGGTCACTACTATGACCGCAAGTGCATATTACAGTAAATTAATTGTATACAACTGTGGTTTGTAAATCTACCTACATACAAGACCGTAACAAATTGAACAACGGCGGTAGATTTCAATGCACGTATTCTACTTTAAATTTTACTACTACATTTAGAGAGTGTTCTCATCAATTTAATTCTGAGAAAAGACTTAACTCAGGATTTACATTTGTTTAATCTAACCACAAATACAAGACCGCACTCGAACATATTACTATCTTTAATAACCTATTACTTTAAAAACTAATAGCCTTGTACTCCTAATTACTAATAAAAAAATTACAAAAAAAAACTTCGTTTTATTTACAAATTTTACGATAAAAATATTACTTACGCTTTATTTGAATCAGAAAAATTACGCGTATTATCAGAAAAAAAAAATTATAGTTAATATTAAAAATAAAAGATAGTTGTGAAATTACTTTCTCTTAGTTTCTACTTTTCATTTTATAGATATTAATTATATATTAAATTATTCTTTACTGAATTAATGCGTAATGAATATCTGTAAAATAAAAAGTAGAAACTCAGATAAATTGGATTTATTATTAAGAATATGAGCTATGAAAAAATGTATTTTCTGATAATAAGTCATAAGAGATCGAAATAAAATGATAAAATTTTATGATTAAAATATAATTTTTACTTTCCAGGGAAATGGGAAGGGAAATTATTGTAATCGGTTCAATTTGGGCATGCGGTTTCATCGGATCTTGACGTCTTGACACGGAACCCAAAAAAACCGGATGGAAATTTTCCGGATGTGAACGTTCGTATATACTAATGTGTCTTCGGTGTTGACCTCTAAATCCCCTTATATTTCCAGAACTACTGGACCGATTTTGACCAAACTCGATCAGATTATTTCTATATATGTGGCATTGATAATTCCATTAGATTTTCAACTTAAAAGGTAAAGGTAAACTCAAAAACAACTCAACTCAAAGACAACAAGTCCCACAACTGTGTTGTCAGTTTTTTTTTCCTAAATTGAAATGCATTATTAAATTATTTAATATTTTATTTAATTTATTTCACTTCAGCAATTACAAGCTTTACAACTAATTTCATCTTCCCTTTGAATTAGGTTATGAATTTTGTACTGCGTAGAAAAAAAAGGTCGGGATTTGAACCTAGATCCATCCGTATGATAAGGAGTGAAGCCTGCTGAAATTCAGCTTTCTAATAAGAAGCTTTTTAATAATTTTATTTTACTGTCACCAGAATTCTAGAGCTACACCGCGAGAAGAAAAGGTAATCAATCAAAAAATGGGGTATGGTGTTTCTTTTTCATTACTCGACGTTTCATGATCTAGGGACCTTACCAAAAAAAGTGGCGGTTAATGTTAGTATGTTATGTACAAGTATGAGCTTAATAACTTAAATGTTTGGCCTACCCGGTATTACGAGTGTGTTCACCGCTGGACTGCTCGCTATAAAAAAGGCTTTAAATATCATTAATCCTAAATATAGAAACATTCTTATTTGTAGTGACTCGTGTAGTGCGCTCCAGGCGTTAGAAAACTTTTATTCTAAACATTCTGCCGTCATTGAAGTTTACAACACAGAACTAAGTTTTTGCTGGGTTTCTAGCCACGTAGGGATTCCAGGTAATGAACAAGCAGATTTGAGCGTGTACTCAACCTCCTTTCACACCCGAGTTACTACCTCTGATTTTATTAATCGTGTAAAACAATCACTGAGAGCAAGGTGGCAGAGTGACTTGACGACTACCGTCGATAATAAACTCCGACGGATTAAAGATTCTGCGTTGCCATTGGACTCCTCTTGCAGAAAAACTCGACGTGAAGTATAAAATTTGCTAGTCCTCTGCCGATTGCGAATAGGACATATGAGGATCACACACGAGTACCTAATGTCAGGAGGACACGCACCCCTATGTACACGATGCAACTGCCGCATGACTGCATCACATTCTCATAGACTGCATATGTTATGCGGCGTTGCGTCATAAATTTAATCTACCCAGAAACATCCGTGGTATCTTGTACAATGATAAAGAAATTTTGAACCGGATGTTTCTGTTTTTGCGTAGTACTGGGTTACTGCAAAAAAATTAATATTGTGATATATATTTTTTATGCTAGAAGAGTTTTTGATCATTTTTTCCCTTACTTTCAATTTTAATTTTTTTGGTACTATTTTTTTAATTTTATTATCCGAGTAGAGAGCCTTTTGCACTCCCTATCGGAATTATTTAAGTTTTATATAGTTTCATTTTTCTATTATTTTAGCTTTTATATTTTAAAGACTCCGTCTGTGATATTAGTTTTGAGTTTCATTTCACTTTCTAATTTTTGTTTTAACTTAGTTTTAAATTTTTTATTATATAATTTATATTAGTTTTAAACCTTATTTAGTTTTATTTTTTAGTGTTATTCTACCATTTTATTAAAGAAAATTCCGGGCGATGATAACGCACAGGGGTTTTTCGCCCCACCCCCGAAAAAAAAAATTTTGACTGGATACACCGATCTTGATGAAATTTTGTACATAGGCTCTTCTGTAGAGTTAAATTTGTTGGTAAAATTTTGTGGTCACTATCTCCAGGGGTAGGAGAAAATAGTATTTTGGGGTCACTTTTCTCAAAACTTTGCAAACACATTTTGGGGCATGCACTTATTTTTTAACTTCCGAGTTCACCGTTAGGTATTCCTTCAGAGGATAGCGTATATGAAAATGCCATGCCTGACCGGGATTCGTACCCGGGATCTCCGGATAAAAGGCCGAGACGCTATCACTCACGCCACGGAGGCCGGCAAGGAATATGCACTTGCCTCACTTTATAATAAGCTCAGTATGCTTATCTCTTTATCATATCTTATCTATAAATGAAGTGAATGCTTATCTTACGATTTTTTGAAAAGATTTTCCCCAAAATTCTCCACTTCACCATAAATCGAACAAAGTTATATTTTTATTTATTACACAATTTCATATTTTTTAACTGAAGTTTTTTCTATGTCTTCCTAAAAATAATAATAGTACACGTGGTCCAAAATAATACTTTGAGGCCAACGTTAGGTATGGGAAAGCCGAACAAATTATAAAAATATTGATTTATTTGAATCTTTTTAAACTATTTTTGTTTATTTTTACGAATCATTATTTTCCTACTAAATAAGAATAAATAACCAATGGAAGGAAAGTATTACAACTTTGCTTTCGGAATTTTATTACATTTATAAGATCATACCAATGTTTATAAATTTTTTCTTAATCTGGGGTTCTACCTGGTGGTAGGTCTTTACACTAATGTTATTCCCATTCATTTCTATACCAACCATTCTTCTTCCTCTCCTTGTACATCCTTATCAATAAACTTCAACTTTCCTTATTTTACTCTTTTAATGCCTTTCAATTCAATTGCCAAGATTCCACTCTCTCTCACTACATGTGCTAACTAGTTTCCCTTTGTTTTGTAAACTTCCCTCATAAATGTTTTCTTCTTTAATCCTGATCATTACATCCTCATTAATAACTTTATCCGTCCATCATACTTTTTCCAACCTTCTACATATCTACATCTCAAAACCCTCAATGTAGTCCCACTTGGTTTCTTTTGGTCCATGCTTCCCTACATTAAATGTGGCTAACTTCTTCCTTAAGTAAGTCCAAACTTAAACTAACCTTAACAAAGTCCAAACTTCATTACTGAAGGCTTCCTTATCCTGTTACCTTCCTGTGATATTTGAATCAAGTGATGGTTATAATTTTTTTTTTTTTTTGGAAAAATTCCATTAATCTGTTCCGATTCCGTTCCTTAACTCAAAGTTAAATAATCTACAAAATTCCCTTTTCGCCAATATTATTTCACTCTCCCTTCAGTATCCTAAGGTACTGAAGGGAGACTGAAAAGGAGCTGCTCTAAAGCAGCTCTTTTCCAATTTTATTGCTTTTCCAATACTCTCATACACCTCCTCGATGTCTTCCTCTTCATAATTTTATTGCCATATATACTTATATTGTAACTAAATCTTTTGGTAATTTCAAAATCCTTAACTATACTAATCTATCATTTACATAAAGTATATTTTCTATCTCTTTTACTAATTCATTTCTCAAAATTACTGCCACTCCATTTTTTTTTCTTTCTTCTAGAATAAAATCTTCTCTACTTCTCTTATTAAAAACTCTACTTCTCTACTCTTAATTTCACCTTATCTCTCTTACCTTACTTTATTCAAAACTAATCATCCATTTTATTTATCTTCATTTTCCTCTTAAGGTTCCCAAACTTTCCGTTCTACAACAATGTCTTGAAATTCCAGATTCGCATACCCCATCAATCCTTTAACATTTTTCATCCTTTCTCCCTTACCTCCAAATGAAAAGCTGTTGCAATTCCTTAAAAAACTAAACAGTAAACAATCAAATTTTCCAATAAATTTTTCAACATGTTGCCAGCAAAGAAGTAGGTACCTTATAACTGGTTTTTCGTAGGTATAACTGATGTTATAATGCTGTGTTTACTGCTTCTTTTTCTCAATACTAGAGATACCTAAAACCCAGATTTTTAAAAGAAGAACGGACGATTTCAGACCTAATGGGTTGGGTCAGTAGCACTGTATCCCGACATAACCTAAAGAAAAAAAAAACAGATAACTTTAATACCAGTGAACCAATTTCTATTTTATTTGGACTAAACTACTTGTCATTCAAAGGGCTTTTCAATTCGGTTATATGCTACGTCGTCTCAGTTAAAAAAAAGTTTTCAACCCTTGAAAATTTAGAAAACATTTAGGGCGAAATTTTGTGTTGGTAATTTAAAAAATAATTTTCATAGTTTTAATCCACAGATTATGATTATTTCAAATGGTTTACGAAGTAATGTCAAGTAATTTTATAGTTATTTTCGTTAAACTGAAATTTAAAAAAAGTACTACCCCAAATGGTGTTTTGCACCTACTGAGCAAAGGGGTGACGGATTATAATCGTCTTTTCACCAAAATTCATTATATTTTCGAGTTGTCAATTAATATAATTAAATGTTACAAATACCATTTAAGATTTTTGAGTTGGAGTAGGTGTAGCAGATAGAGTTGGTTCGACCCCTTTAAAAATAATTTAAAAAAGCTTCCCCTGATAATGGTGTACATACCTGCAAACAAAAATACGATGGGACTGATAGCTGTTGAATAATAAATGTGGTAACTTTTGAAATGATCATCTGGTATAGTTAGTTAACAGTTCAATATAATAGAAATGATTTTTGTATAAAATATTTTTCATACATTTTTCCTAATTATTACTTACTTAGATAAGGTTTATTTAAAATATATTTTTTTAAATATATGCAAATAAGTTAAAAATTTAAACTGGATATTATTGCAGATTGAAAGTATAGGAAATTTAAATTAATAATTGAAAATTCGAAGTATTAAAAATCAATTTAATTAGACATTTTTACTGGTATCTCATCAACAGTGCTATTCTTTCGGTTTCACTGAAAGGATGTTTTATTATCTGATAAAATTAAACGAATAATCGAAGATAACAATAATAAAATTTACATTAGAGAGCAAATATTTGAACTACAACTTAATTTCCCAATACGTAATTAATTTAGAGACGATCAAATATTGTACTTTTACGTTGAAGCCAAGATAAGAATTTAATAACTTCCATTGTTGTAACGTAATACAAAATTCGCTGTTGTAATAACAGTTGATTTACTACTCCAAAATTTGTAATATAGTTTTTAAATTTCAAAATTGTTAAAATGATTTAATTTTTTTTTTTTTAATTTATTTTATTAAGTAATTTAGAACCGAATGCATTTAAATAATTTTTTAAAATAAGTTTTGTGTGTTCAAAGTAAATAATATCAGTTTAAATCCGCCGGCTTAGTCTAGTGGTCATAATAAAATCAGCTGATTTTCAAAGTCACCTAAGAGTTATAATAATTCTAAAGGTCCAAGCCCTTATAAAAGCAGTTGTTTTTGCATGGATTTGAATGCTAAACTGTGGATACCGGTGTTCTTTGGTGGTTCTTTTTTTCCTGTTTAGTCTCCGGTAACTACCGTTTAGATAATACTTCAGAGGATGAATGAGGATGATATGTATGAGTGTAAATGAAGTGTAGTCTTGTACATTCTCAGGTTCGACTATTCCTGAGATGTGTGGTTAACTGAAACCCAACCACCACAGAACACCGGTATCCACGATCTAGTATTCAAATCCGTGGTAAAAATAACTGGCTTTACTAGGACGTGAACGCTGGAACTCTCGGCTTCCAAATCAGCTGATTTTGGAAGACGCGTTCACCACTAGACCAACCCGGTGGGTTTCTTTGGTGGTGAAGAAAAAAAGGACGCCCGCTCCTGAGTCGTGCGGATGACTCAGGAGCGGGCGTCCTTTTTTTCTTCTTCCTTCCCATCAAGGCCCGATCCACATCCCGTATAACACAGCCTTGAGGATACCAGTTCCCTCTAATCCCCTAGGAGGCCATGCCAGACCAGCTATGCCGTTCCTGACAGCACCCCCAATGACTGAATCTCGGTCTTTTAATAAGGGCCTGCTTCTAATCCGGTTCCCAGTCTTTCTTTTCCTCACCTAAGGACCCCAGAAGTCCCAGTTCAATCAGGAGTGGTGGGAGCATCCCACCCCTCCTGAACGGGGCTGTCCTCCATGCCATAAAACTAACACCCCTCACCCATCTTCCACTTCTTCCAGGGTCTAGGAGCGGTCGATCTAAGTCTGTTTTAGACTACATGTTTACCGGTATATTTACACTTACATTAGCTAGCTTACATAGCTACGACAGGTCTGGTAAGCCGGTAACAATAATTAAATTTGCCAATTCACACATATCCGGACCCGGCAGTAGCTGGAAAACTGGTTGGAAAAAACAACAATATCAATTGACCTAGCTATTTAGAGGCAATAATTATGCAAATTATTAGTTATTGTATATTATTATTATCAGCGTTCTTATTATCGTGAAGGTTGTTATTATTAGTGTTTGGACCATTAATTACAATTCTGAAGGTAATTTGAAATAAAAGCGGTTACTATCAGGCTTTTTATATCGTTTTATTACTACCGCGATTTTAACTTCGATTGTTTATAAACCGGATTGCTTATAACTACTTTTAGAGAAATGGTTTTTACCATCATTTGTCTAATAAAAATTTATATTAATATCATCTATCATATGTTCAACTTCTTTTTTAAACAAAAGTGATTCAATATTATAGATCCAAGATGGGGAAAAAAATTTCAAATACACCCTAAAATAGTAATTTTGTAACCAGATCCGCACTTATTCTACGTCCTTGTATACTTCGGTTTTAAAATATGAAGCTGTTTCTATACTTTAACCTCACCTTCTTAAAACAAATCATTAGACGTTAAATTATAAATATAAAAATAAATTATAAGATAAAACCAGCAATAAATGAAAATACTATTATATATTATTATTTTATTTACAATTAAATCAAATATTACAAACTCTAATTATACCGGGAGATCAATTTAAAAGTACACCGCTACTTTCTTTGTGAATGTTTATACATCAAAATTTGTCATAGCGGGAATAATTCATTTGAATGAGAGAAATTTAGTGTATTACAGTTCGTATATGAGGGAAACACCGTTAAGACTGAATCGTAACCGACTCAGTAGCCGTTGCATCTATCGGTACACGCTTAGTTGTTGAACAGTAGTAGTAGTAGTAAACAGTAGTTTGTTGTGTCAATATGCGATAATCAATAGAAGAAAGAGTGTTTATAGTCGAAAAGTATTTCGCCACGCGTTCTTATATTCAATACATGAACGAATTTACTGGTAAATTCAACAAGGGCACCAACAAAGAAAGCTATTGAAGAAATCGGTAAAAATATTATACGATACAGGTTCTGTTTGTGACATAACACGAATCAGAAAGAGTACAACAGAAGAGGTGATGAGTACAATTAAGGTGAAATCTCCAGTTTGGATTTCTATCTACGGGATTTTCTAAAGGAAAAGGTTTATCAGACAATTCTCATACCCTAGTAGAACTTAAGACGAACATTACTGCTACAATACAAGCAATTTCGCTTTGGATGTTAAGAAACGTATCTAGGTCAACGGTTAAACGTGTGGATAAGTGTCTGGAACAAAATGGTAACCGCTTTCAGCATTTACTGTAGATTAGTTGGTATAAAGCCAGGCCTAAATGTAAAAATACGAATAAAATTCATTTTATTAAATAATGGTGTATCGCTAAACTGATCACTCTGTATTATATTTTACAATCGAAATAAAATGACTTAATAATACAGTTTATAAAACACTCCATATAACTGGAAATTAGGTATCCCTAGAGGCAAACCTATTTTAAAGGTTACCAGAAATATAATTAATTACTACAATAAAGGCAAAACTAAAACATCAATTAATAATTTAAAAGAGCTGAAAAGTGGTATTCATCATAAACTTATCATATAACATATTTCCTATTAAAGAGACACAGAATTTCATTCAATTGACGTATTGACCATTAACCACTGTGATCAAATTCGAACAATCCACCACTCAAATATAGAAGACAAATATCATATAAAGTTCGATATCATCATATTAGTTGTATATCACATACATCGAACAACATGAAAGATCAGAGTAATTAACGAATATATTCGTCAAAAAAAGGAAGTAATCCTGTAATAAATACCGACCAATCAACCTCATAAGCATGGGAATTGGTCAATCGATAGGAAGAAACACTCTGGATCATCCATCTCAAAGATTTTATTCAAAAGGGATCTTTTTTCGCAGAATAAGTTCCAGTTTCCATGATATCACCAGATAATAAGTTATAAATCTTAGGAGTCATATAATCTTACGATATTTTTGAAAGGGAAAAATAATTTTTCCTTTACTTCTACCAGACTGTAGGATATTATGAACTCCTTCAAAATTTCCTCCTTTTAAATAGAAATTATCCATTAATTTAAGGATGTACAATTAATTGTCTCATAGGTAATATTTCTAATTTCCTAAAAATGAATAACGATGAATACCTAATAACGACGATGGATAACCATAATAACCTAGGCTGATTAGCAATTCATTAGGCTCATTAGCAATGTACTATGATGTTGATGTATTATGTTATCTTTTTTTCTTTGCTACGGAACCTTGTTGTGATCTGTCTGGATGATCGTGGGACTTTGTACATATGATGACCTCTGAAAGGGGCTGATTTGATACGTTTTGATGTACTGTCTGCAATTATGTTCTTTGCTCATTTGGTGTTTGATGTGAACTAGTCTAGAGTTTTCTGTTAGATTTTTTGCATATATGTTCTGTTTTTATTTGATTTTGTTTGTTCATGATTCATATTGTCCATCTTTGGATGCATTTTCTTGGCGTAATGTTATTGCTATGTACTGCTTGACGATGATGTATTGCATTCTAGTATATTAATGTGTGAGTGGACGCATCACCCCCTTTCCTGATGTAATGCTTCTTAAGCAATTCCAGTTTCGACGGTATTGCGCAGATATACATACGCATTTAACAACATCTTGCGGAACCTGTTAGCGACCCCGACACTGCCATATGGTGTCTTTTCTTTTTCCTATTTAGTATCCAGGAATTACCGTTCAGATTATGCTTCAGAGGATGATATGTATCCTCTGAATATGTATCCTCTGATATGTAAATGAAGGGTAGTCTTGTACAGTTTCAGTTCGACCATTTCTTGAGATGTGTGGTTAATTGAAACCCAACCACCAAAGAACACCGGTATCCACGATCTGGTATTCAAATCCGTATAAAAGTAACTTCCTTTACTAGAACTTGAACGCTGGAACTCTCGACTTCCAAATCAACTGATTTGGGAAGACGCGTTCACCACTTGACCAACTCGGTCGGTTGCCATATGGCGGCTGTAAAATTGATTCCCCACCTCTAAAAAAAAAAAAAAATAAAAGAAGAAAAAGGCTCATTAGCAATCAATCTCACACTATATTTCCGGATTATAATAAATGGGTCAAAAATCGATTTATATGTTCCTCCCCAACATGTTATTGCATAATTGATTCTGGATTGATTAAGAGAAAAAACAAATTTTCATTTTATAATCGAGGCCATATTTTTTAATAAAACCTGAAACCTGTTTTTTTTAAGTTTGCTGAAACCTCAGCGCGGTCTGACTTAAGGCCACCGAATCCAAAAGAAGAAGAAGGAATAAAGGTTATGAAAAAGTAGTTGGTGGTAGTCTATAAAACCCCAAGCAGTTTGGCATGAGTGATTTATAAGAAATAGGTGGTATGAAATAAACAACCGACATCTAAATTATTGTTTCAAGACTTCATTATACAAAAACCAATAAGATTTGTAACATAATGAACGTGACTTTTTCATGTCAATCGGCTATTTACGGTAATTCTAAGATATTTAACACTATCAACCTTAATCAAAATACTCGGTTACACAAGTTTCCACCCGTAAAATTTACATTATGATATTTTAAATTATTACTTACATTATCCCTAGATCTTAAAAAAAATTCGTTTTATGAACATTTAAAGTAATTTCATTCAACGTTAGCCAAGCCCTTATGTCTCTGAGATCACTGACAATATTAGTGGGTAATTTCTGAATTCTAATTGGTCGATAGCACGTAGTCATATCATCTGTAAAAGCAATAACTTCACCTTTAAATTTACAAAAATCATTCACATGTATAACAAATAGGATGTGACCAAGCACAAATCCTGTGGAACTCTAAGCGATAATTTACCTGGCCTATTTAATACATTACCAACTCTATTTCTATTAATTCTATTTTGAAAATATCTCGAGAACCACTATTTATTAACAATCCCTCTAATATCAATTTTTTTTCCAGTAAAAAATTGTATTTGTTTTAGTAAAATTGAATGCTCCATCACAAGCCTTCTACATATCTACATATCGTCGGGAACTTTATTCCCGACAAGGTAGTTAGAGGCTGTGGCACCCCTCGGAGACGAGTTTATGACTAGTTGTGTCCACCTCGGGTGGAGGGATGGGGGGTAAAAAAAGTGTTTACTTCCTCGAAGAAGTCTTGAAACAATAATTTAAATGGGGGTTGTTTATTTCATACCACCTATTTCCTATAAATCACTCATGCCAAACTGCTTGTGGTTTTATAGACTACCATCTACTGCTTTATTCATAACCTTTATTCCTTCTTCTTCTTCTTTTGGATTCGGTGGCCTTAAGTCAGACCGCGCTGAGGTTTCAGGAAACTTTAAACTTCAGTGTATCCTTCATGTCGTCGGGGAGAGGTGTGGCAGGAAGTTTATCCAGTAGTGTAACTGCTAAGTAAGCCGATTCGTAACAGTGTCTGTCGGGTTAAGAGGGTATATTATACAGAGTGTCCCATATAAAACGCAACCCAACCTTATATTGGTAGGTATTGAAATAATAAAAAGGCATGTGTAAATGTAAATGTAATTTTTATTATCACCATCCATTACCTTAATTTAGAATAAATGTTGGAAGTGGCCGCCATCTTCTTGAATACATGCTTCAATTCTTTTTACTGCAACTTTTTTCAAAGTTTGTGGCTGGATATTTAATACAGCTTGTTCAACATTGATTTTCAATTGTTCAAGTGTTCGTGGTTTGTTGCTGTAGGCTTTTTCTTTGAGGTAACCCCATAGAAAAAAGTCCGCCGCAGTCAAATCTGGAGATCTTGGTGGCCACAAGTTTCGACCGATAACACGATTACCAAAGAATTCCTCAACGAAATCAGAAGTTGAACCTGCGTAGTGCGATGTCGCACCGTCATGTTGTACCCAGCAATGTCTGTCCTTCCTCTTCCAAGAGTGCAATGAACTGAAATAAAATATCCTGATATCGTTCTGCATTAATGGTGTACTCGAAAAAAAATAGGACCGATTATTTTCTTCCGCGATATCGCGCACCACACGCCCAACTTCTGCGGGTGTAATTGTTTTTCGTGATAAACGTGGGGATTTTCAGCGCTCCAAATTCTACTGTTTTGGCTGTTTACGTAGCCATCCAAATGAAACCGTGCTTCATCTGTGAAAAATAACGAAATCATAACATTAATTCCCTCACGCAGAAATCGACACCCGTTGACAATATTGTAGCCGTTTTTCTTTGTCGGGCTCAAGAAGTTGATGAACCATTTAAATGCGATAAGGTCATAATTGTAATTGATTGGTCGCCCGATGAACAGTTGATTTAGACAAATTAATTTCAGCAGACAAACGTCTGATCGATTTATTTGACGAGGCGAGTAATCGGTCTTTGATTTCAGTGACTGTATCTGTATTCAACACTGACGCAGATCTTTTGTGTTCCTTGTTATTAACAGAACCGGTCTCTCTAAATTTTGCAACTAACCTTAATACTGATGTTTTGTTAGGAGCTGGTTTATCTGGGTACTTATGGCGAAACAAATCTTGCACTGCAACCACTGATATCGTACTGAAGTACGACTCAACAATGAAAACACGTTCATCTAGCGAAAACACCGTCTTGTCTATAGCAATACACTGAACGTTATGATTGCATTGTTGTTACTATCGGTAGTGTTCTACTGCGTCGCCGCGATGTTCAGATGTTGGACGAGTCCATTTCAGTAACGAGTAGGGGAGTAAGCTTGACTTTTGAAACTTCATGGATGAGTGATTGATGGGTTGCGTTTTATATGGGACACCCTGTATCTTGTAAAATCTAATACAACATATTAATATTTTTTCTAGATTTCATAATACATTCCTTTAAAAGATAAAGTGAAAACATTAAAATGCAATATTTTTAGGAAGTGTAAATCGAATAAAAAGGTAATAATATTTCATAACTAATGAAACATCTGGCTTTTATAAAAATTAAATAAAAAAGTTAATTTTAGTAGAAGTAATCGGTTATTTCTATTAAATATACTCTAACGACTTCCGTCAATTACATTACCCCACTGAAAACTGTCAACTTGTTTAATTATTTAATATTATTTTAGGTTATATATACAACAAACCGCTCTGTTTTCTGTCGGATAAACAATCTGTATAATTTATGATGTTGTATTTACAATTTGTGTTGTCTTCTGAGTGAGAATTTAATGAAATTCTCAGAGGTTGGTTTGTAAATTCCATTAATGTACATGACGAGAAAGAGCGAGACCTACGACGGGTGAAATTTGAATCAAGATTAACATTGAATCTCTTCTATATTCCGACAAGATGAAAATCAAAATAGTCAGTTAGAGATTACTCTCAGATGTATATGTTTATATATACAGAAATGCGAGAATTTACTTTACTTCATATTAATTATGTTTGCAAAAGAATCATTTCAGTATAAATTTATACGTATGATAAATAAAAATACATTTTTAATCAATTTTATATTCTTAAATTAGATTAATATTTTTTTTTAATTTATTTACAGAGATATAATCAACTGAGAATCAAAATTCTTGGTGATTGTTACTATTGTATCAGTGGAGCACCTCGTGAAAGACCAGATCATGCAGTTCTCAGTGTTCATATGGGCTTATCAATGGTGAAAGCTATAAAGTAAGTTAAAAATATATCATAATTTTTTTTATTTAATGAAATTCTTTAATTTATTACATAGTATTATAAAATAAATTACCATATAATATAAAATTAATGGTTCAAAAAAGGTTCAGTGGAATGCCGATTATTCTGACTAACCTTTCCAAGGGCGAATCCGGATAAATGAAAAATTACAAAAGGTTTAAACAATAATCATTTAAATGTGTAATAAGTATATACTTAATAAAAAGACGAAAATATAACACAAAAAAATTTGATGTGTTCAAAAAAATAACTTCTTTGTACACTTATTAAATTACATACACACATTTTTTTTTTAAAGGAAAAGTACATAAAATTTTATTTCATTATAAAATTCTGATATTTTTTTAATTTTGTTATTGTTATTATTGAAGTATTATTTATCGTAATTTTTTTTACAATCAGAGGTTAATAATTATTTATAAATCAATATATTTAAATTAAAAAAAAAATAAAAAAGGAGATGAAGTTGGATTCGAACCAATGTGCCTTCCCCTGGTAAAATCCAAATATTTCATTAATTAAAATTTTATTTGGCTATAACTCTGGAACCAATGAAAATAAAAACCGCTTATAATATATCGTTGAAAAGCTCTCAATGAGGGTATTACCACAGTTAAGAAAAAGTTCAAAATCCAAATGTTTTGGATTTTGGGCTTTTTTGGTCACTTTCGGTTTAATCGATTGCAATGAAAAGGGGAGGTGCAAAACTAGACGTTAAAACAGTCCTAAATCCAAAATTTAAACGTCCTGCGACTAATAGTTTTTGACTTATGCGAAAAATGTACGTAGATACAGACGTCACCCTGATACTAGTTATAATGGATTCAGGGATGGTAAAAATGAATATTTCCGTTGAAATCTGAAAACCAAAATTTTTCGCGATTACATATATTATATTACTTCCTTTATATTTCAATAAAATTAAATTTAATTTCAGACCCATTAATGTTAAAATCTCAGGAACTATTAATGTTAAAGACTTAAATTTTTTTCTAGATACTTGATATTCTAAGTAGATTAGATGCATCTAGAATTATAACTATAAACCACTTCCTTCATGAAACATAAATTAATAATAATAATAGTACTTTTTTTTATTTTTTGGAATTATATTTTTTAACGGATAATTGTTCACATATTTTCAAATTCTAGATTTTTTGGAAAATCTACAAAAAAAATTACATTATAGAAAAATTTACACATATAGAAAAATTAAAAAAAAAATTCAAGTTGTTATATTCAGTGGTTCCTAAGATAAAAAAAAGAATACAGAAGTTCCTAAGATAAAAAATATAATACAGAAAAATATGGTTTTTGGAAAACGGGATTTAAAAATTATATAAAATACCTTTTTTAAGTTACCCGTTTAAAAATTTCCCAGCTTCATAATCTGCGTCATCAGTGTTAGCTTCCTAATCTTTTAGCTTTTATCTTTTTATTTCTGCTTGTCTGTCTTGCCTTTTTTCTGCATTTCTTGAACTGTATTTTCCACCTCGGTTACCCGTATTGCGTCAATCTTTTTTAAAACGTTTACAGTATGAAAAACCGGATTGATTCCAAGATGCTGCAGAACTTTACACTTACCAATAATTCTATTACTAAATGTTGAAAAAAATATTTTTCGGCAACTGGTTCCAAATTATATGGTTGACAGACTCGTTGGAATTCTGCGTCTGTCCATGGAGACATTTTTTCAACAAATCTTCATCAGATAAACATTGAAATATTGGTTTTATAGCCTCAAGAACATTTTGTATGTGGTAGCAACAGTATTTACTTGTAAATTTGCCAGTTTTACTCGATTAAAAAAAAAAAAAATCATAAAAAAATTATTTGTTAACGGACAGTTATGAATTTTATATCATGACTCAGAAAATATTGAAAAATAAAACTGAGTAGAAATTCCAAAAATAAATATTTTTTTTGACCCCTTACCGGTTACGACTGCTGTTAGTAAAACGTTACAAAAAATCCAGTAAGTAGAAACTGGCTATTAAAAAAATCAGATTTACTAAAAATAACTGAAAAAAGAAATACAAAATTTAATATCCTGCTGTTTTATAAAATAATGTCATTAAATAGAACATATTAAAATAAAAACATAAGAAAATTCTTAGATAAATCGTATTGAAGAGAAATTGAATTAAGTTACTGTTTGTTATAAAAAATATAATTTTTTAAAATTTACTGAAAATCGAAGGAATTACCATTCATTTAGTAGCATAAAACTTAGTGATACTTACTAGTAAAAATATATGTTTAAAAACACTAACTTTTCTTTTAAAAATAAATCATTAATTTATACTTGCTTTAATATCTTCGTTTGAGTTGGAAGATCACATAATTGTTAACAAATAATCTGAGGAAACCATCTCAAATTCTTATCATGTCGCATTGTTTTGTTCTTTAATGAGTCCAAAAAATTGACAAATATTCACGAGAGTTTTTCGTTTGACAACCTTGAATACAAATCATTACATCCTAGTTCATGCTTGGCCAATTAATATGTTTCAATCAGTCATTTCATAAGTTAATTTTATAATTAATTAGTTTAACACAGGCCTAAATTTACGTAACTTTTGTGCTATATGAATGACTTCCGATAAAGTTCGAGAAATTGAACAACATGGCAATGCCTTGTGGCAGGCCAGATGAGATGAGACAGAGGGTGGGCGTTATACGCATGATCTTTTTCCAAATGTTGTTGGTTTGTGGGACGCCACTTGGGTGCACCTTAATAAATATGTGACGCAATTTCTTTCCGGCCATGGTGCTTTTAGGGACACACTGCAGAAATTCGGCCTGGTAGATTCTGGGATGTGTCCTCAGTGTGGACAATTGAACGGCACCTACCATGTCCTTTATGAGTGTTCGAAGTACGAGTTAGTGCGTACGGAGATCATCTGTTGGCTTGATCTTATCGGGTCGGCGTTGGATCTCCGTGTAAACTGGAAGAACCAGGCCGAATGGGCAGTAATGGAGAGTTTTATAATGTACTTAGGAAAGGATAGGATTGCTGAGGGGATCTAGATCTCTGTTTGGATTTATCTTTTATTCTATTTTTGTTATATTAATTACATTTGTGGTGTTCTTGTTCTTTGTTTTTTTTTTCAATGTTACTTTGTTGTTATTGTTCCGTGTAATATTTTTATGTTTCGTTTTGTGTATTGAACTCACTTTTACCTTCTACGGGTAGGTAGTTCAATTCCTTTGTTTAGTTACGTATTTTCAGTCTTGCTTAAGACTCGGTGAGATGTGATTTATTTATGGATTCCTTAAATAGTAGTACACCGATGGGAATGTCATTCATGGCATTCGCATCGACGGCATCCTGGCCGAGGCGACTGGAATATCTCAAAAACCGAAGTTTCGAAGATATCCCCTGGTAAGTCCATAAGGGCTCAGAACGGAGGGTGTCTTCCCCTACGGGGTCAGGATGCTATACGAATTCCAATAAAGTCCATTAAAAAACAGTAAAATCGATAAAAAATTTCCTGTTGAAGCAAAGCTTCCTTCATTTGAATAGTATTTTAGTTTTTTTTTTTTTTAAGTAATGAATTAAGTTTTGTTTTTAATTGCTTAGTGTAGACGTAAGCGGTTCGAATATTTGAAAATCCGGAAAATTGGAGTTCGGATAATCAAGTCACACAATTTGTCCTATAACTAAATACATTTTATTTGATAACCTTTTTAATGAAGTTTTCCTTTTTTACCCAGATATATCGATAATTTCATATACGTTACAAAAGAAATCATTTTTGATATTATTTGTTAGTAAGCAAGTACAAGACAGTGTAATTAAATAATCTGTTCCTATATCATTTAATATTATTTTCCTTCTTTCAGATGTCCATTTTTTTTTAAAATCGTAGTTTTTATTGAGAAAATGGAAAACTTTATTATTTTTGTTAACTTATATGTTTTAATATTCTTAAACCAAATCATATTTAGTACTTTATAACAAAAACTGATAATCTATACACAGCGCAGGTCTGGTATTTTATCTTTTCTGATTATACTCCCTTAAAACATACCCTTTTTCAGTATTAAATGATTAGTATACTGCTGTATCACAAAATTACTTCAATATAAAATGTTATCATCATAATTGCAAAAATACAGCTGTATATAATTAGTAATTAAATTATTTTAAAACAATCAAAAGAAATAAATGATAACTATAAAATTTCATGTTAATAATAAATATTAAAAATTGTTACACAGTTTTCCATATCTGTAAGTAGAAAGAAAGCTTTAATGTAATTTCTCTTTAAATTCCAATATAAATAAACATGAATATGAATGTTTTCAGAATGATTCGTTCAGGAAACGTAACAGAAATGAAATGAAATGTGTCATTTATCTGTTGCTGAAAACGTGATGTTATTTTATATATATATAAAAGCTGTTTGTAAAATGGTCGGTTAGCTCTACTTTTTCAAACTCTATTTATAAAACTAAACAAAAAATATCCTTAGGAAAAATTGCAATTTCTCCTTCGTTCTCCCACTGCCCGCCATTTTGTTATTTTTATATAAAAAATTATATCTCAAGTTCGGATAGAGGAGGAATTACATTAATATTTGATAAGCGTCTTGGTAGTAAAATTATAAAATTAGCAAAAAATCAGGACTTAAATACATTCACAAATTACAGAATAGAGGTCATGTTTATTTTCAATCCGTTATATCTCCATAAATATAAGTTTTATCAAAATGTATATTATTAATAAAGTATTAAGCCTTTTATTTTGAATAAAATGATATTTTATTTTTTTAAATCGTTTAACAAATAACCGAGTTATGGCAGAAAATAGATGTTGTGTCTGTTTTCATGACCTTCAAATTATGTTCAATTTCGATTAAATATTAATTGCTTTTATGTATTGTTAATTCTAGTAATATTTTTTTCACAATAATAGACCTAATAATTTAAAAAAATAAAACAATTACCTGTGATAATCTTACGTTAATTGTTGTAGAAACTTATGTCGTACGCTTTGTTTAAATAAACAGTAAGCAATTATTAAAAGTTATAAGAGATAAGTCTCTCAGTTTTAAAGTGTCCACCATTAGAAATTACACAAATCTGCAGTCTTTTTCTGAGAGATTGTCTTAACCGTTCAAAGATTCCGGGAGTATTCCTAATTTCTTGAAATTCATTTTGGATCCTTTGTTGAAAATCCTCAATGTTGAATTGAATAAACAATAATATGTTTCAAATGACCCCATAGGTAGAAGTCAAGAGGGTTTAAGTGAGGTGATCGGGCAGTCCAGGGCACTGGCCCTTCGCGGCGGCCTATCCGTTTTTCATGGAAAGTTTCATGCAGGAAATATGATACCAACTGACTGAAATGTGCTGAAGCTCCATCGTTGTGAAGCCACATATTTCCTCTTAATTGTACAGTTAGGTCTTTTCTGTTAAATGAGAATGAAATTTTCGCCGTTTAAATGATTTGGTAGAATTGACAGGACCCAAAATATAGTCATTAAAAATACCTGCCCATATATTCAGGGAAAATCTTTGCAGATGGCTACTTTGGAAGGTACCATGTGGATTCTCGTCGTCCCAGATAGGCTTTTTGTGATAGTTTTGAACACCATTCCTGTTGAAAGAAGCTTCATTTTTTTCATTGTTATCTAGATCAGCAGTAATAGTCGCTGTGTAAAATTATTCATAAGTGAAAAATTAATATCAATTGTTTTATTATTATTTAATATTAAATTATGTTGTGAGAAAATTATTACTTAATCTGATATTAATTTAAAATACTAGAATTAACAATAAATAAAAACAATTAATATTTACTGGAATTGAACGTAAAGTGAAGAACAAGAAAACAGACACAAAATTACAACATCAACCATAACTCCGCTATTTGTTAATCGATTTAAAAAAATAAAATGTCATTTTGTTCGTAATAAAATGCTTAATATTTTAGCACAAATATACATTTTGATAAAACTTATATTTATAGAGATATAACAGATTGAAAATTAAACATGGGCGCCATTTTGTAATTTGTGAAGGTATTTCGATCAGGAATTATTGCTAATTTTAAAACTTTATTACCAAGACGCTTATAAAATGTGAATGTGATTTCTCTATCTTAACTTAAGATATAAATTTTTATATAAAAATAACAAAATGGCGGACATGGGAGAACGAACAAGAAATTGCCATTTTTTCTAAGGATATTTTTTGTTTAGTTTTACAAGTATAATTCGAAAAAATATAGCCAGCCCATAATTTTAGAAACACTCTGAATATTGTGTGTGTGTGTTTGTGAGCGTGTATATATATATATATATATATATATAAATATATATATATATACACACATATATAATTAAACTCTCTTCCCACAGTTTGAAAATATAGAAATGTTATAATATAGTATAGTATAAAATATGAATTGAGTGTTAGAAACGGGTGTAGTTGAGAGAGTAAATAAAAAGAAGGTGTTGATGAAAAAGAAAAAAAAAGGTAGTAACAAAAGACAGGTTGACAAAGGACTGTGATCCATTATTTCTCATTACAACTGCTACTCTTACTATCCTTTCAAATTCTCCTCTTTTTTTTTGAGCATGCAATACCTACGACTATATACAGGAAGCGACATGCATGTATAAAATATACCTTCTGAGAAAAAGACAAGAATTTTTTATTTATTTTAAAAAACCACTTATTAAGAAATACGGAATAAGAAATAAATGCTGTTCATCATGCTAAGAGACAATGCAAAAGTATCATTTATTACAATAACAGAGAAAAGAAAAAACACATTTACATATCCTGTTTATAAATATATTTTATTCTTCTGTTAAATATTTTTCAGCCATCTTGTACCTCGGCTTCTAAAGATTAATCTTAGGCACTTTATTTATAACATATTTATTTAATTACATAGGTTTTTGCTGTGTACTACAAACGCACACACACACACACACACATATATATATGCACACACATTAGTTGTGTGTGTGTGTGTGTGTGTGTGTGTGTGTGTGTGTGTATGTGTGTATGTGTGTGTGTGTGTGTGTGTGTGTGTGTGTGTGTGTGTGTGTGTGTGTGTGTGTGTGTGTGTGTGTGTGTGTGTGTGTGTGTGTGTGTGTGTGTGTGTGTGTGTGTGTGTGTGTGTGTGTGTGTGTGTGTGTAATATGCACGATGAGTGATGAAGTACATCCTTAAGGGTACAAGGAAAGTCTATCTCTCGCAAGGTTAACGTTATGCATATTTCTCAAAACTACTAAACCAATCTTCTTGAAATTTTTACCAGGTATTCTTACATATGTCTACAATAGTTTAACACAGGGATATGATAAAATAAAGAATTATCATAAAGAAAAAAATTATATTTTTCTTTGTAAAAGTTTTGTAAACAATTCTTTTAAGTAATCTATGTGTTAAAGTAAAGCCCGCCTTTTCTTTTTTTTGTTTAAGTGGTGGGGGATTCCATTTACAGACGCCTAAGCAGTGTCGGGCTTGCTAACAGATGCCGCAAGATGTTATTAATATGCGTATGTAACCAACGCACTACCAACTAAACTACCACCCTTCCTGGAACCGCTAGTGAACCATTCCTTCTAGAAGTGGGGAAGTTACACGCCCACTCACACACTAATACGTCATAATGCAATCGCATTACAATAGCGATATCAACAAAAACACATAGGTCACAGCAAACATGATACATCACCGTACATTAAGATACTGAAAATAAAGCCCCTAGTTAGTGGAATACTGCAAAATTCCCAGGAAATTGGACCAAAAAGTTTTTGAGAAAAGTTACATAATATATTAAAACATAGCGTTTTTCAAAAATCAACGTAAAACCCAAATTTTCCTACTGTTCTGAAAACATCCCTAGTGCATAATCAGGTTCATCTTCAGCCTCTTCCAGGAGCTTTCTCATCTTTCTTTACCTAAGTTACTACTATTACAAACAAACTCACTAAAATCAGAAGCAGACAGCTTTTTTGAGGAGGTAAAAGATGTTGCTGGCTTCTTAAGGTCAGTATTATCACGTTTACGAGATGAAGTTGAAGGAGTTCTGAACTTGTGAATGTTCTTTCGGCTTTTCTAACGTCGTTCGTTTTTTTGAAAACTTTACCTGTATTTTATCCCACAGTTACTACACGAAAATAATAGATATCCAACACAATAAACGACACACTACAGATTACAGAATTCTGTATTTAAAAAAATTTGAACCCTCTATAATGTAGAACAGTGATCAAAACATAAACATAACTACAAACATAGACAAAAACACCATATGTTCAAACATCTTTAATAATACAAACAACCGTTGCTTGTTGCTAATACAAGCTGCAGTTTTTCCCAATATTACTGAAGTTGTGAAATATCAACATATGTTGCGTTTGAAAGAAATCAGGAGTAAAATCAGTCCACACTTAGTAAATTATTATATTTTTTTTCATTATAGAACTAATTTTCGTATATTCAAATTATATACAAAAATTATCAAAAATTAAATATATAGTTAGATCATCAGATAAATAAATAATGAAAATGGTCCTAAAGTCTAAACATTGGTTAAAGGTATGAAGGAATGTCTGGTCGCTGCAAAGATGATGTACTGACAAAGATTTTTTCCAGGTTACTTGGCAAAGAATGAGACCATTAAAAAAACAAATGAAATACGTTTTCTAATTTCTGCAATTATTTATTTTTTCTGCATTGATAGTTTTATAATGCAGTTATATTCGACGAAAAGTGGATGGAAAATTTCCAAAGAAAATGTGAGAATAACAATTTGTGAATGAACGACCTAAAGAAAGACCAAGAACATTGAATTAATTATAAAAAAATTTATCGAAATCCAATCAAATGATACAGGAAGATGATCAGGTAAGAGAATAAACTACAATTGTGAAAATTCATTATTAACAAGTGGATTGTCCTGAAAAGTAGGTAACATTATTAAAAAATTATAACTGGTTCTAAAATTTTATTTACCATTCAGAGGTTCCATAGATATATGGAGTTATTAAATAATGGAACTTTTGATTGAACATATTTTAGCTTTCCTAAGGCTTAATATTCTCATTATTCTTATTTCTCCCTCTTGTTTTCTAATTTAACAAAGTATTCTTCGTCTGACTGAACTGGAAATCGAAAAATAGATAGGATATAAATATATAAATAATGAATAAAATAAATTGAAAAAAATTACGTATTATTTATTTTTCTTTACGAACTGCCATGGATCGCGTTTATTTCTTGTTCAACTTTTCTCTTCTCTTCCCAGTACTTCCTCAACGTCCCAGGTTGAAATTTTTATCGTTTTTTAACCAGGTATTCGGTTCTGTTTTATTATTACTTTTTTTTTTATTAAAATTAAATCTAATCTTCAAAAATAATATTTAAACAATAATTATTCACGAACAATTTATTAATCTGTAGAAATGAACGAAATCATTTTTTTCCATAATTAACTTCATTTGGTAACAAAATACGGTAAGAAATTCTTGCAATACAAAAAAATCAACTCGTAGGAAAAATAAGTTTATTTGAATTTCTTATATTTATGATGATGATGATGATGTTTTAAAAAACATAAAGTGACAAGGGTATTAATCCTGTATTAAATTAAAATTAAATGCCATGTTAACCCTTATAATTCAGCCCCTAACTGGTATTAAGTTATAACCTCATTTCTCGTTGTTTAACACTGGTTGGAATTCAGTTTATTTTTTTCTTTAAAGTTTTCTTTTGAATAATCAGAACATCTTTATATAAAAGTAATTCAGAGGATTCAGAAAGTCACTGTGCAGTATGCTTTTTAATTATGTGGTACATTCTGTTCTTTCGGCGTTAGGTTTCATGTCCTTGGGTTCGTTGCTTAGGAATAAAACAAAACGTCAGTTCAGTTGTGGTTGAACGCGCTTCGTTTCGTTTATCGGAATCAATAATTGCGAGAAACGTAACAGTTTTTTCGGTAGAGGAACGCATGTTTCTCGTTGAACACGTCTTTCGTGAAGATGAAAAGTATATTGATTTAGAAGCACAAGTTTTCTGAAAAGTCTCCAAATACGTCTGTTCCTCACCCCAATGTAGTCCGAACTCTTATCGAAAACTTTCGGGCAACAGGCTCTGAAATGTGTTGAACACATTGATCTAAGTGGAAACCACCTAAACTAAACGAACAGAAGCTGGTTGACATTTCGGATGCTATGATCGAGCCCATCAAAGTCAACGCGTAAGTTAGCACAGCAGCAAGATGTCGGACATCGACACTGTGACGGGTATGTGTCGGGAGTACTGCAAATGAAATATCGGGAAGCGAGGGAATGAGGGACAGCTCCGTACGGAGCTGCCGTTCGCCCGTGCTTACACGGATGGACGGTGGTGATGAAGTGCGGGGACTCTCGAGCCCCTGAGCTAAAAGACAGAGTCCCCGTGGGGCCGCCCCTACGGAGGTGTCCCCGTTACAGGTGAAGCACCAAGAACCGAGTCCCGGTTTCTGGGTGATAGAGGCCGGGAACGGGATAGCCGGACCTTGCGTTTCCCTCGTCTGGCGACTAGAGGGGCACCTCCCGAAACCGTTTTCATGCTTAATTGGGGGTCTGGCTCCGGGTGGCAGGGGGGGGGGAAGATGTCGGACTTGCTACTGCACATTAAGATGTAAGAAGTGAACTGAAACTTTTTCTGTACAAAATAATGTTGCGTTAAAGAACTGAAACTTACAGATCATGCCAAAAGATTAAATTTTGTCAACGGTTTAAACGTTTTATTGACTAAAATTTTGTAGGTATCCTCCACATTTCGTTTTTACAGATTAAGCGTGGTTTCATCTGGAATAGTATATAATTCACAAAATACACGCCTGTAGTGGAGATCTAACCTTCATGAATTACACGAACAAACTTTACACCAAGCGAAAATTGGAATCTGGATCGGTGCGAGTAGAACGCGTATTACGGATCCAATCTTTTTTTGAAAATACAGTTAATAGTGATCGATACTGTGCTGTTTTAGCAAACTTCATTAGTCAGTTAACAAATGTGGAAATTAATCACGGTCGATTCCAACAAGATGGCATCACAGTGCACACAGCTAACAGGTCAATGACTTTTTCACGTTAAACCCAAAAACTTGCTATTTTTTACCCCCAATTTTTGTGTTCTACCTCAGATATCTTTAAAATTAATGGAAGTACAGTTCTGGGAACAATTCTTTTAATATTTTCAGGTGAAAAACCGTAAGAAACAACCAAATTCGCTCCTTAATTTACCTTGCCAGAATTTCAGGAGGACTTTATTTCCCCGAGGGAACCGAAATCCGAGCGAAATCTATCGCTAACGAAGAGATTTCGGGCCTACTTTTATATGAACGTTTTTCCTATCTTTAGCTACAGAATCAGCTCCCGAGAGACTGCCGCACGGTTTTGAATCACCTTATTGATGAAAAGTGAATAAAATAATTCACAACTATACCTATAACAATTTTTCAAATAAATTAGTTTTTTTTATAAAAAGAAAATGTTATTATAGGGTATTAACAGTATTACCTTCTGACTTGGTTGACAATTAAATTTAGGAAAAAGAACTTTTTTTCTTTCATTTATTTTTTAAAAATATTCCATTCATCAAATGCTATCCACAGATTAGATTTATACAGTCCACGCTTTAAATTATTATGGTTTAATAAAATAATTATATTAAGAATTTACTTTTTCTTAACGTTTCATTTGATGAATTTTAAATTTATTCTCATAACTGAATGGATTGCACCAGTAACAGAACATCTCTTTGTTATTCCACACTTTAATGATAATGCTAAATACAGTAAAAAGCCGAATAAAAGGGAAAATTGAGGCAAATTTGAGAGAAGACCAGTCCGGTTTCAGATCTGGGAAGGGAACTAGAGAAGCGATACTAGCGCTGAGAGTGTTATTGGAGAGAAGAATTGGGGTAAATATAAAAACCTTTTTCACTTTTATAGACTTAGATGAAGCCTTTGACAAGGTGGATTTAGAATTGCTATTTCAAACAGTGAGGGAAATAAAGCTCGACTGGAGGGATAAAAGATTAATTCTGAATCTGTATAAAATGCAGAAAACGGAGATTGAAATCAACGGCTTAAAGAAAGAGGCCAAATTATGAAGGGGAGTCAGGCAAGGTTGCCCACTATCACCGTTTCTGTTTAATTTGTTTATTGAAAAAGCTATTTTAGAAATGAAAGAAAAAACAAAAGGAATCAGAATTAATGGAAAATCCATACATTGTATCCGCTTTGCAGATGATATTGTATTACAGGCGGAATCAGCAAGGGGAATGGATATTATGTTAGAAACATTATGTAAAGTACTAAATTAATGTAGAAGACAAAGATTATGATTGTAGGAAAAACAAAGGAAGGTACAAAGGTTGATATTAAATTAGAGGTACTGTTGTTGAGAAGGTTGACGGTTTTTGTAATTTGGGAAGCATCGTCACTAGCGATAATAAATGTGCCACACAAGTAAAATGAAAGAATAGCGCCGGCAAAACGTGCTTTCCAGGATAAAAAGAATATACTGACTGATAATCATATGATGCAAATAAGGAAACAGTTCGCTAAAACTTATGTCTGGAGTGTTCTGACTTATGCGTGTGAAACATGGACGCTTGGGAAGCAGAAAGAAGACTGGAAGCAATGGAAATGTAGATTTGGAGGAGAATAACAAGAAAAAGCTGGGTGGAAAGGGAAAGAAATGATCAAATGTTAGCAGAAGTGAGTGAGAGGAGGTAATTGTTATACGAAGAAGAAGAGCGAAACTGATAGGACATGTACTACGGCATGACCAGTTCTTGAGGAATATATTTGAGGGCAAAGATTTGGGTAAAAAACCTAGAGGTAGATCGAGAGCAACCATCATCAATAATGTTAAAGAGCAGATGGGCGTTGGTTCATATAATGACTTGAAGAGAGAAGCGGAGAAGTATCGGAGAAGTAAGTAAGTAATCGAATATTAATTCGATAAAAATATCTATATATGGCGACTTCCATTGTCCTGAAGCTTAAACTCTTTAAATCGTATTAAAAAAAATTATAAATTTTCAATGAAAATTAAAAAAAATTCTTCCATTATGAAAAGAAAATTATTCAAAGTAATCAGAACATATAACAGAAGTAAAACAAGTTAAAAAAGTAAAATTTATTTTTAAATTAATATTTTTTCATAAGCGTTTTATTTGACTATTCAAGAAGAAGAATAAAAAAATTGGTAGACAATAAACACACGATTTTTTTTATAATTATAAAATATTGATGGATAAACCACAAGAATAAAGTACACATTTTATACGTATATATTTTTGAAGATAAAAAATTGAATGAAAGTTATTTAAAAATAAACATACCTTTAATTTTAAAATCATGAAAAGCAATTTTTTTTAGATATATATTAATTGTAAATACTCGTATTTTTCGCGGATTTATTTTTTTAACATTTCGAATTAAGATTTTTTAAATAGAAAATTTTTAGAATTTATTCAAATCTGCGCAAAAAAAATTTACTATTATAAATGAACAAATAGGTTTTATTTAAATTAATTAACATTTAATATAAATTTATTAAAATTTCAATGGGAATATTTAATTAACTTAATTAAGAACTGGAAAAAAAAACTTAAAAGTAACCTTACAAAGACGACTTATAAACACAACTTAATTTTTGTACATCTCTGGAAATGAAATTTTGATATAATAAATTATTACTGACTGAAAAGAGTGGATTAACTGATGATAATAATTTATTCCACGTAAAAGTTAATCAAAATATCTTATTTCATTACTTAATAAAGAATTTTATAATTAATTTTATGAAGCACCTTTCTAATTTGATTTTCTATAATCTTTCTTTTTCTTTAAATCAGACTGTTTTAAGACTTATCTAAGAAGTTGATTCTCTTTCTAGTTTTATATAATATTTAATATTATTAAAATAAAATTTGTCGACCTCTGTGGTAGCGTCTTGGTATTCGTGCGGAGATTCCGGGTTCGAATCCCGGTCAAGCACGGCATCTTTACAAATGCTACCAATTTCCAACGGGTTATGGCAATTACCGTAGCTGATACCCCGTTCTTTCATAACAAAAAAAAATTATAATATTTAATATTAATTATTTTAGTATTATTTATAACTACAAAAGATACCGAACTGGGACGTTTAGGTTAATGATTTTTTTTTGTCTTCAGTCATTGAATTGGTTTGATGCAGCTCTCCAAGATTCCCTATCTAATGCTAGTCGTTTCATTTTAGTATACTCCCTACGTCATATATCCCTAACAATTTGTTTTACATATTCCAAACGTTGCCTGCCTGCTCAATTTTTGTTCCTTCTAGCTGTTCCTCCAATGTTAAAACGACTATTCCAAGATGCATTAATATGTGGCCTATAAGTCTGTCTCTTCTTTTGATTATATTTTTCCAAATATTTCTTTCTTCATCGATTTGCACCTCTTCATTTGTCACTTTATCCATCCATTTGATTTTTAACATTTTCCTATAGCACCGCATTTCAAAAGCTTCTAATCTTTACTTCTCTGGTACTCTGATCGTCCAAGTTTCACTTCCATATAAAACTACGCTCCAAACATATACTTTCAATACTCTTTACCTGACGTTTAAATTAATTTTTGATGTAAACAAATTATATTTCTGACTGAAGCCTCGTTTCGCCTGTGCTATTCGGCATTTTACATCGCTCCTACTTCGACCATCTTTAGTAATTCTACTTCCCAAATAACAAAATTCTTCTACCTCCATAATCTTTTCTCTTCCTATTTTTACATTCAGTAGTTCAACTTCGTTATTTCTACTACATTTAATTACTTTTGTTTTGTTCTCGTTTATTTTCATGCGGTAGTTGTTGCGTAGGACTTCGTCCATGCCGTTAATTGTTTCTTCTAAACTTTTTTACTCTCGGCTAGAATTACTATATCATCAGCAAATCGTAGCACCTTTATCTTTTCACCTTGTACAGTTACTCCGGATCTAAATTGTTCTTTAACATCATTAACCGCTAGTTCTATGAAAGATTAAAAAGTAACGAGGATAGAGAACATCCTTGTCAGACTCCCTTTTTTTATTACGGCTTCTTTCTTATGTTCTTCAATTATTACTGTTGCTGTTTCATTCCTGCAATTGTTAGTTCTTTATCTCTGTATCTGAACCCTATTTTTTTTTTAAATGCTGAACATTTTATTACAGTCTACGTTATCGAACGCCTTTTCCAGATCTATAAATGCCAAGTATCATTAACCTCCTTATTCCGGATGTTAATGATAATATTCCGAAAGTTCCAGATTCGATTCCCAGCTTTGACCTGTAACTTTTTATTACTTATGGTTTATCTCCTCCTACGTTAATAAATAATAATAATAATAATAAAGAAGTGATATTTTTAAACACCCAAATAAAATAAATTTACAAATTTCATACGAAAAAACAAAATGACTGTCCACACTCAAATTAAAAACAAATGAAAATAAGGGATATTTACAAGAAATGTTTATAATTTTGTGCCATTACACAGATTACAAATATTTATAATTTTACGTGTTATAAGTTAACATTATTCATAAATCAGTGTGTCATTATCTTAGCTGGTCTACCGGGATGGGTAACATTTTTAAAACAGATACTCATTTGAAATGTCACCTTTGTTGCAACGCTTCTCGTTTATAATAGTAAATTTTTTTATTTAACAGAATATTTGCCTATTTATTATAACAGATAAACAAACTATTCTACACATAAAATACTTGTTCATTAAATAATATATAATTACTGATAATTAGTAAATTTATTAATAACAGGTAATCACGTATACATGATAAATGTAATTTACTACAACAGAACCTTTCACTCAATGTCAAAAGTTTTGAGAAATTTTAATTTTTTTTAAAAATATTTTTGGGTACAAAATATTTAAATATTTTCTTAAAGTCGTTGTAAATCAATTTAGCAGTCAGTGATGTGTATTTTGTTATTTTTATTTCATTTCAAAAGAACTGTTGCAAACCTTTAATTATTTTTATCTGTCAAAAGTAATAATATTTGTGAAGATTAATGTATGACTTTCCCGTCTAGACAGCGCTATAGATCTAGAAGGGAAACTATTGTAATTAGTCCAATACGGGTATATGCGGTTTTCACCGTATCTTATCATTTTGACACCTAAGGAACCCAAAAAAAACCGGATGGAAATTTTTTATTTGTTTTAATCAGATGTTAAAGTTCATATGTACATGTGTTCGGTGTTAGTCTCCAGAACTACGGGACCGATTTTGACCAAACTTGGTCATATTACTACTTTTATATATGGAACATTAATATCATTAAATATTCAACTTAAAAGGTTAAAGGGGTGAGGCTGTAGAGCAGCTTACCTTCAGCATCTCAAAATTTCGCCTAATTAAGGCCATATTTTTCTTAGGCGCATTTGTAAACAAGTAAAAAAAAAATTGCAAAAATATTTTGCACCCATACCCCAAAAAAATACTCTAAATTAGTTGCTAAGTGTGCATGCTGCATTAATAACATCTTTTGTTACCACAAGTATCGCCAGTCTCGAAGTCCGCCAACTTGGAATTTCCCTATTTCCCTGTGGGAAATTCTCTTTTCCCACGTCCTCTTGTACCGGTTAATTTTAAATTCCACAGGATTGCCAACAAAATTATTTTTTACGCATTAAACATTAATTATTTATTTTATTTTGTTAATATTTCAAAGGTTGGTAGCACTGACGTACAGCTGTTGTAGTCGTCTGTTATGTTGTGACATCACAGGTGAGCGTTAGAATTAGATAAATTAATAAAATTTAAAGTGTAAAGAACTAACTTGTTCTGGCTGTGTCTCGAACTCGTGTGTGTCCCGATTGACTCGGAACCTGTTGCGTTAAGCCTGTCGACCGTACAAGCGAAATTTGTTCTATGTTACTTGTGGAATTACATTAATTTAGTTAGTGCAGACCGTCGCCGCTAGTACCGCCACACCCACGCGTATTAACTACGATATGCGAGCGCGCTTTAGTTAAATACATAGATTTAAATAGACGAAAAAATATTATGTTTAAATAAAATGATAAATATTTTTAATTAAATGAATGTGTATGTGTAAGCCGTGCATCAGAAACACTCACAGTTGTTAAGCATACCCGAACGCAGCTTTAGTCGCTTGACGGGAAAGTCCTACAACTGTGCTGTTAGCTTTTTTTTTATGTGGTTAGTGAATGTTTCATGAAATTTACTACTCTTTAAATATACATATACACAGCGTTAAAAAATTATGGGAACACTTAAATAACTTTCTAGCAGTTAAACAAAGGAGAAAATGAGATTTTTCAAACGTTCCTACCTTAAAACATTCTACTTTTCTGAATGAAACCTCGACATTCTCAAGCTTCTATAAGGTACAACTAAAGAAGTTAAAATTTAAAGGGTGGAATTGTAAATATCATTCTAAAGGCATTGAAAAACTTAGTTTTTAATGTAAAAATTTTGAGTTACAGAATTATAACCAAAATTGCGCCAATTTAACATTTTTCAGCTACTTTTTTAAAATTTGTTTATAGTACAAACACCCAAAGTAGAGGTCTCATGCCGGAAATTAGGATCGTTTCAAGGTAGGAACATTTGTTAAATCTTATTTTTCTATGTATGGTTGTTGAAAAATTATTTCTGTCATACTTTGTTAACACCGGACACGTAAAACTTATCTATAAACATTACTTTTACTATTATAGAGATAACATTTGCTATACTGTGGCAAAATATTTTATAACAAAATTTTCATGAATTTTTAGTAAGTGAAAATAATTTTTTCAAAAAAATGAGTTTAACAATTTTTCGTAATTGAAGTAATGTACTAATAGTAAGATTTATATATTATTTTAAGTGACATTTACATACAATAATTAGCAGGTTTAATGCAAAGCGCATTACATGCAGCTGTACTGATGTATTATAGGTTGACAGACGGGTTGTATCAGCCACTTTAGAGATCTACGCCGATGAGTTTAAATCTTAATTACTCTTATTATAATAAGGATTTTATGTGAAATTAATTTTGAAACGTGCAATTTCATTTAATTTTACATTTACTTTTAACTATAACTGAAAGTTATGCCCTGGTGAAAACGTAGCGTAAAAATGTTTTAAATATTTCTCGTTCACTGCTTGATTAATCTTATTTCATTTCCTCGTCCTGTCTGTTTGTTTAGAGATCAATAGATTTTAAGTTATAGGTTTCTCTTTCGTTTAAATAACAGCTGCTAATCTCCGTGACAGAATAGTAACTCTCTCTCTTTCAAACGGAGGATCTGGGTTTGAATCCAGGTCAGGCATAGCAATTTTTTCGCAAGCTACAAAAAATTCATTTCAATTTTATTCATTGACAGCTATTATTATAGGGTGCTAGCCGGAATAAAACAGAATATAGAAGTTAATTGTTATTGTATTGAGTTTCATTTCCTTCAAATCATTCAAGACATCTAGACATTTTTCCAAAGGATCAGACTATAAATATGTAATTCTGTCAAGATGTAATAGAACCTTTAGCAAAACTGGTATTTTTAAGTTATAAAAAGAATATATATATATATATATATATATATATATATATATATATATATATATATAATATATATACATATATATGTATATATTAATTTTGGTAAGTTGAATTAGAAAATATGTACAGTAATTTTAAATATAAATTTTTTTCCAGTGGGGATAAAATAGTATTGGAATAAACAAATAACTGCCAGATTAAGTATTAAGAAATCATATTTTGTTAACTTCCACGCTTTTTAAATACTTTATGCGTACCTCTCAATAATTGTATTATTTAAATCTATATTATTATATAAAGAGGAAGAGGATTTTGTTTGTTCGTGATAAACACAAAAAGTACACGATCGATCGCAATTAAATTTTACCCAAGTTTTTTAAACTGAAAAGGTTTTTCAATAATTTCATCAGGAAAAATTTAGAAAAACTTATATATAAAAGTAAGGGATGATTTTCCGGTTGAAGGCATACGTTCATGTATTGAATTAATGAACTTAATTGAATTGAAAGACTGTTTGAATTAGAGACTACACGCATGTGCATGCAAACCGATCCACTTCGGCCTGCGCAAATCTTCATGATGTGTTACATTGGCGGGCGCAACTTCCGTAACTTGCTGAAAATGCACTCCGATCAGTTTCTCCTTACGCGCCAAACGAAGTATAACTACAACATTTTTTTTCTAAACTTCTATGTACCCTATCTGATGGGTACATAATAATCAATTTAAAAAATTTAAATAAATAAATAAATAAAAAAAATGTGATATATATATATATATATATATATATATATATATATATATGTATATAATACCAATATTTTTTTTATTATCCGCCGGTAAATTAATAGTCTTTATTGTAATTACATGGAAGAACCAAAAAACATAGCTAAGGGCTCATTTCTTTAATGTTAAATTTGACATTTTCTTATTTTAGAATGATCAAATACCAAGAAAAATTAAATAATTTAGAAAAAATAAAGTATCTTTTAAAATTAATATTAGTCCTCATTAATTCAATTTCTTGAGCAAAATTTGAAACGGCCTAAAACTTAAAGTCTTGAAACAATTGTTTGTTTAAAAATGAACCTAAAATAATTTCCCTTGTTTTGAAGTATCTAAAGAGTATTAAATAAAAGGAAATATTTTGGAAACAAGTAAAAAGGAGATGAAACAGATTAAATATAAAACGTAAAAAATGGAGAACAGTAGTTGATCAGAACAACTCGAAACAAATTTTATTGTCTGGATCATATTTTCAGAGGAGAAAACTGATTAAAACAGTTCTAGAAGGATTAGAAGATTAAGAAATGAGTAGTAGAAGAGTAACAATTACAAATGAATTAAGAGGAACATATATGCTAAAAGGATCTAGCTAGTTAATCAAGAAGCAGAGGAGACTGAAGATGAACAAAGTACAAAGAAACAAACTCAGTACACATAACCGTATAACAACGGAAGGTTAAAAGATCAGCAGAGACCAAGATCTTAGTTAACTTTTTCATTCAACATTTACACGTTTTTTAGATGACATAACGGTTGCAGGTGACGTGATATCAGACATTCCTAAAAGAATTCATGGCCATTCAAAAGAATAACAAGTATTAATATAAGACTTACTGAAGAAAATGTGAAGTGAAGCGGTTTCCCGTTAGCGTCTTTACTGAGCCAGTTTGGCTAGTGAATGAATGTATGCGACAGTTTACTTGGTATGGAAACTTTATCGAAATAAAAGCGGTGTTAAACCGTATAAGAACCACTTTGTTAAAAAAAAAAAAACAGCACAGATTACGTCCAACTGTACTTTAAAAGGTTTTATATGAATCACAGCCATAAGAAAGATCAGGTCAAATATTATAAATAAAAACAATGTACCTACTTTCCCGTAAAAAAAAAGCATTAGAATACTATCTTCTATAATAAAGAGATGATGCCTAATTAAAATATGTGAAAAACTAATTTCTTTTATCTGACAATGTCTTCTGTTTAAATGAGAAACAAGTTTTGTATTTATCTCTAAACAAGTATTTATCTCTAGCAGATTAAAATCTTACAGATAATAATTTCTATAGGGAGAGGAAATAAAAGGGTGTCTTAATCTTTTCTTTTCTTTTAGTAATAACTCAATTTAAATGTTCTCTAAAAGTTAAAATAACTTGAACTTGAAAGGAAAATTGGGGGATAAAACAATATAATTTTTAAATTAGTTTTTTACTTCCTTGTACAAAGTAAAGGAAGTATTGTCATCGCAAAAAATGTAGGTTTTCAAATTTCAACGGAAATATCCGTTTTACGGATCCATTTTTACGAATTTCGGCGTGACGTCTGTATGTAGTACGTATGTGCGTTGTAATCTCGAATAACTCAAATACGATTGGCCGTAGGATGTTGAAATTTTGGTCTAGTTGTGCACGTTCCCTTTTAATTGCAATCGACTATACCAAACATTCCCAAAAAAGGCTAAAATACAAAAAATTTTGATTTTGGACTTTTTCTTAACTGCAGTAATAAGCCCTCATTGAGAGCTTTTTAAGGATATATCATAAGTGGTACTTTTTTTTTTTTATTGGTTCCAGAGTTGTAGCCAAATAAAATTTTAAGTAATGAAATATTGGACTTACAAGGGGAAGGCATATCGGTTCGAATCGGACTTCATTTCCTTTTATTTTCTAACCTTTCATTTTTAATTTAAATATATTGATTTATAATTAATATTAACCTCTGATTATAAAATATTTTACGATGAATAATAATTCAATAATTACAATATGAAAAAAATATCAGAAGTTGTTAATGAAATAAAGTTTTATGTACTTTTCATTTAAAAAAAAAAAGTGTTAATGTAATTTAATAGATGTACAAGGAAGTCATGTGTTGTCCACATTAAATTTTTAAATTAGTTTTTTTAAATTAAAATTAATCTTAATTTTTAAATCTGTTTAACTTTATTTTTTTATCTTCTTTGGTTTTAAATTATATTGAAAAAATTTTTGAAAAGTTTGTGCTGAACTTCGGTAGTATTACTGCTGTCGTTTATTTAATTTTTAAACTCAGTACATTCCTTAAATTTTATTTTATTTAACCTCCGGGTTCACTGTTAGGTATTGCATCAGAGGATGAGATAAATAATTTTAAGCGTGTGTGAAAATGCTATGCCTGACCGGGATTCGAACCCGGGACCTCCAGATGAAAGGACGAGATGCTAACACTCCCGCTACGGAGGCCGGCTTCATTCCTTAAGCTGTCTTACTTTAAGTTTAACTAATAATTTCTCACTTTTAACGCAACTATTTAATTTTTATTGGTTTATGGTCTGCAAGTGGATAATATTAAAATCATTTAAACGTAAAAAAAAATATATTTAGATGAAATTTTATTTACCTTATAAAAATAAATGCAAGTTTTTTCATACGAAGTTATTTTGAATATTCCGTTTACAATATATTTTTCTTTTCAACGTTTTTTTTGTTGAAAAAGGATAATAACAATAAATAGATATGAAATAAAACTCTGACATTTTTGATGGTTTAGTTTTACAAAAGATCATTTGAATAAAAAGTTTCTCTAGCGGCTGAATGGAGAATTCTTTTGTGAAATCCTTTTTAGTATATATATTTGACTCAAATATTGGCTAAACCCATATATAATATATAAAGTCTTGACATTTTTGTACATTTCATCGGTTTGCAAGTCGTAGTCGTTATTGTGTTGGATTACGTACAAAACTAAAAGTATGCTGTATAAATATATATAGGATACAAACATTCATAAAACAGCTACATCATCTGTTTAACTGTCATGTAATATTGTAAGAAACTACAGAACTTTTTTTGAATGTAACTTTTCATCAGCACACATATACAAATAAAATAAATATATATGTGTATATATATATATATATATATATATATATATATATATATTTATATATTCAAAAGGGATTATGTCCGAATAAAAACAATATTTTATAAAAATACATTTATATCAAATACATTTTGTTAATAGTCATTATAAAGAAATTTATCTCAAAATATTTTTTCAGTAGAAGCATAAAATAAATTTTTGTCCTTAAAATTGAATGGATTGAAGAAGGTTGTATTGATTTCGCTTTGATCTGTAGGAATTTTAATTAATAAAAATATTAAAATTATGTTTTTCTAATAAGTAGTATTATAAAACCAATAAAAAATTAAACAACCACATTTATCTATGATTAAAACAAGGAAAATATTAAATAAATTTATAAATCCGGGAATCTTTAAAGCATACTGATTACCCGTTTGCAAACATATTAGGTTCGAGTATCATTTCTTTTTTCCTGTTTAGCCTCCGGAAATTACCTTGAGATATTGTTACAGAGTATGATATGTATGAGTATAAATGAAGTGTATAGTCTTGTACAGTCTCAGTTCCACCATTCCTGAGATGTATGGTTAATTGAAACCCAACCAAAGAACACCGGTATCCACGATCTAATACTCAAATCCGTATAAAAATAACTGACTTTACCATGACTTGAACGCTGGAACTCTCGACTTCCAAAATCAGCTTATTTGGGATGACGCGTTCACCTCAAGAACAACCCGGTGAGTCTAGATTCGAGTATCTGTAAATTTATATCTTACAACACACACATTTATCACAACTGTATTTTTTTCTATTACTAGAACACTTGTAATCCAGTACTTCAGTTTTTAAAACGTTGTGCGATTTATAAAGGACTGAGTTCATTTTGTTTTCCTAATCATCCAAAATCTTTGAAACTATTTTATTCCGATGAAATAAAACATTCCAAAATTAGTTATTCTCTTTTTCGCGAAAAAATTTAAATATAAGAATATTTTGATTAATTTCATAAATAATAAATCTTTTTAACAAAATACAGATACATATACAGAATGTTTCAGAAAGTTTCTGCCATATAATATATTCCTCTCATATAACATAATAAAAAAAATAATTCAAATTTAGGCCTGGCCCTTCTTTGTTTTTGAGAACAGCTAGCGGAAAGTGTTTAGATCTCAGCTCTTATCATTTTTTATTATTTTCTATAGAAATTTAGAGAATAAGGATAATAATATAACCCGAATGCGGCAGTAATTTCTCCTTTTGTAGTATAAAATAAAGTATATTTTTAATCATAATAAACCTCTTTGTTTTCTATGTAAAAAGAATAATTCTCCCTTGTTAAGAAGCAGGGTTATTTAAATGGGGTATTTGACTGGTTCCTCGAAACCATCTCAGATTATTTAGTAGTGTTTCTCGAGCCCAAAAAAGTGGTTACTTTTAATTCTTTTATGTAATTCTTAAAAAAATAGCAAATAAAAATGACTATTTAAATAAGCTGCCAAAACGCTATCTTGAGCAATATGGCGTAGCACTGGTTTAAGTGACGTCACACTTCAGTAAATAAACATCAAAAGTCACAAGTTGAGTTAGCATTCTGTTGTTTCTGTTATTTTTTACCGTGATTTACCAAAGAAAATGACTTGCAAATAATGTGTAGTGCCAGCGTACACAAATTCGTCAATAAAGACACCGGAATAACTATTTGTATGTGTTCCAAAAAATTCCAAAATGCGCAATAACTGGTTACAACTACCTCGCAGAAATCCTGATGATACAGAGGATTAATTACAGTTTTCTTCTGGGAAAACCACTTTGATTTAAGTAAACATATTGTTATTAATGAGTATTTCATTATAAAGACATAATATTTAAATTATGGATGGTCTATTTTACCGATCTATTTGCGTTTAGAATTCAATGTTGTATTACATAAGGGGAGTTCCAAGTCAGGCCCGACTGGCCATTTAGGTGCACTACCGCATTCAGCTTAAGCCAAAATCATGTTATTTTATATGTAAAATATGGAAAATGACAGATTTTCACATTTCTATGCTCAGCAGCATAAAAATCGGTGTTATTTTTAAAGAAATCTCCGACCACAATGACATCAACTTTAGGCAGGTTTCCGCTGTCTGCTTTCACAAAGTTGCTCTCGATGATGGGACAGAATAGAATAATGCGGAATGGAAATCGCAAAATATCACACGTTATTATAATAATTAATAAGTTCAAAATCGCAAGACACCAGGGAACGCAGAGGAACGGCAATGACAGACTTACCTACTGACATGCGACAACATAAATTCAGCCAATCCAGACCGCTTTCGAGTCGTTTCCAGCCCGTTTTAGTCGGCACGGCACCAGCTAAAAAAATTAAGTTTTTGTTTCATAAATAATCCATTATTTTTTAGCCAGATTAATGCAAATCGCTTTTAAAACCCATAATCTATGCGGATATCGATAATTATGACATTATTTTTCACACTGTCAAATATCGTATGTCATGTTTGATAAAAGTATTATAAAAATAATCACGTTAAAAGAATTTTATACATCAATGTATTCTACGATTTTTATTTAAAATTTGTTATTATTCTCAAGATAATACAATAGTTATTAATGCATTCTCAGAAGTAAGGATTCCATCATTGGAACGGTATTCGTATCTCACTGTTCCTAAATTAAGAAAATAAACTACATATTTTGCAAATGTCAGTGCGTGTGCTCTTTGTTTGTATTTGAACACGCTAAAAGAATAATAATAAACAGAAAGTTTTTTTAAATTTAATTTTTCATAAATAATGTAAAATGTAACATGTAACGAGGTCATAGATTTAAACAAATTACAGAAAAAACAAATACATTTACACACACACACACACACACACACACACAATATATATATATATATATATATATATATATATATATATATATATATATATAGTTTGATACGTTCATAAAAAAAAACCGAAATAGAATTTTTTGCGCTTTCATTTAGACAATACGGAACTACCCATCTAACAATGGAAAAATGTTGACTAAATTCGTTATTTGACATACCAAAAATTATATTAAAATTTGTATATAGCTTCAAATCGTGTTTTTTTTTTTCAGAGTCTGAAAAGTTCCGATGTCTGTAATGTCTACTGCTATTATTGCAGCAAACGATGCTTCTCCTATTCAACATTACAACGATGTAACTAATCCTGTTCCAAAAGTCGTTACCTCCATACTTCCTTTTTATCCTTCACTGAGATTAATTAACTATAAAATATTATATTTTTATTCAAAATTAAACAATTATTTTATTAAGCCACCATCCCTTACGCTATTTTCAATTGAAATCCAGAAAAATATAATAATTAGTGAGAAAAAAGGATACGATAGGTGTGATAGTAACAGGAGAACAAGTCTACAAAATTGATGTCGGAGATGGTAAATCTATTTGCAAAAAAAAAGAAAATATAAATTTGACGTAGATCATTTAGGAATTATTACGGATTTGAATAGTAGATCGCGGATACCGGTCCACACATCTCAGAAATGTCGAACTCAGACTGTACAAGACTACACTTCATTTACACTCATATATATCATCTTCATTCATCCTCTGAAAAATTATGTAAACGGTAGTTACCGGAGGCTAAGCAGGAAAAAGAAAAAGAAAAAAGTGGCGTTTAGTGTGATTTTTCTGAGTTACCATATTTATGCACGTTTTCAAAATGTCATAATGGTTAGTTCCGAATCGTTCAATAGATGGGTACAAAAAAATCTCATTTTCGATTTTCACGGAGGTATACCAGCTTCAGAAAACGGATAATTCAAGTAAGCTATTATATGCATAGACGGGATTAAGTAAGTCGAATAACAAATTCTTAAATATTTATTATTCAAGGTAAGACAGAGGTGTCTTACCGTTTTGTCTAAATCATAAAATAATATTTGTGGTAAAACTCATTAACCACATTTACAACAAAAATAATTTAAAAAATTGATTTAATTGAAACTTAAATCAATTGAACAAATAAGGTTGTTCAAAAACTGATACAACTAGGAAACTTTTACAAAATTTTAACGGTTTCCAGATGAAGGAGAAAAAAATCAACGTCAGTTAAGAAGAGGTTGCTTCACGAGACGGTAAAAAAAAGAAAATAAAACAAATAATGTTTACAATTTAACAGATGATTGATTTTTTGTTATAACAAGATGAAATAATTATCATATCCGATGAGAAAAAAGTCTGGTTCTTGGATAAGCAGATAAACTTTATCCTTTTAAAATCTGATATTTATCCAAAATCCTGAATCTTTATGGTAGACGTTTACTAAAAGTAAAAGCTTGTGAAGCATACATAAAATTTCATTCGATGAAACCATAGCTGATTTATCCTCAAATTTTGCTGCAAAATTTTTTTTTAACACCGTACCCCTTATGTTTAGTAATAATGAATTAAGTAAGAATTAAATATCATCAAAATTAAAGTCCTCACTTGATAAAAATAAATTAAACTGAACATGTTTCATAAAATAAATTCGAGTACAAAAACATTATAAAATAAATGTGCAGATATTTTTTTGCGTGATTAATTCACCATTGTATCGTAAGAAAAAATGCCAAGCCTGACCGGGACTCGAACCCGAGACTTCCGGATGAAAGACTAAAAAATGAACTGATCGTGACGCTAACAATCGACGCCACGATCAGAAGGATTGTTACCACAGAAAATTTCCTCTTTTGAAGAATTATAAGTATGATGTACGTATGTGGCCTTATTTCTGATGTCCGTTCAGGTTTTCGTAATATGGATGTAGATTTTCTACCAAATATCCAATAAAAATGGAATTAAGTTGAAATTATTTACAAAAAAGCAGTGAAAAAAACTATTTTTTAAATTGCCGTAAACATTAAACGAATATGTTTGGAGAATGTTGTCAAGATAGAAAATATCTTTCTTGTAATCTTTTTGTTTCATTACAAATACATATATATATATATATATATATATATATATATATATATCATATCAATATTTTTTTAATAGTTCAAAGTAATAGAGAATGTTCTCCAATTAAAGTTTCTTGTAGATATTTCAGTTAATGAGCCATTAATATTAGTCTACTTAAAGTAAAGAATTTGTACATACAGAAATTTTTTATAAATATTATTTTTCCAAAAAAAAAAAATTACTTGCTTTTCTTCAATAACTATGAAATCGAATAGAAATAAAATTCTTAATTTGCTTTAAAGGTATTGTTAAAAGATATATTTTTATGGATCCATAAAATTGAATGATAAAAGAAATTTATAAATATAATAAGAAAGGATGCTAAAAATAATTTTGATAAGTTTACAAATTTATCATAAATTTTCCTTGTTGCAAGTAGCTTTTTACTTCCTTGTACGAAGTAAAGAAGTATTGTGATTGCGAAAAATTTCGTATTCAAATTTCCAAGGAAATATCCATTTTTACCGTCCCTGAATCCATTATGACTAGTTTCGGCGTGACTTCTGAACGTGCATATGTATGTATCTCGCATAACTCAAAAACGATTAGCTGTGGGATGTTGAAATTTTGGATTTAGGACTGTTGTGACATCTAGTTGTGCACCTCCTTTTTTGACTTGCAATCGGCTGGACCAAAAAAGCCCAAAATTAAAAAAAAAAATATTTTTACTTTTTCTGAACTGGACCAATAAGGCCTCATGAGAGCTTTTCAACGATGTACCATGAGTGGTACTTATTTTCATTGCTTTCAGAATCACAGCCAAATATATTGATTTATTAATAAAAGAATTTACCATAAATAATAAAAATAAAATTATGAAACAGTATCAGAAGTTATTAATGATATAAATTTTTATGTGCTTTTAATTTAAAAAAAAAAAATGTGAATGTGTAATTTAATAAGCGTACAAGGAAGTCATGTGGCCGGCCTCCATAGCGTCTCGCCTTTTCATTCAAAGTTCCCGGGTTCGAATCTCGGTCAGGCATAGCAGTTTCATACAAGCTATAAATCATTTATTTCATCCTCTGAAGCAATACCTAACGGTGTGTTTTTGGAGGTTAAAAATAGGACGTCATGTAGTGTCCACTTCAGATATTTTTATCAAAATATTGGACAAAGTAGAAACCAAAACGATTGTTTATTACGCCACAGCGGTAGAAATGCTAATGACAAATAGCCGTACTATTTGAAGGTATTTATTTCCCTTCATTGTTTAAGTAACTTTATAAATATTTTAAAGTATTTAAATTACCGGATATAATAATAAAACAGAAGATAGAAGATGGAAGATAGGGTTAAAAGTGAATGTATAAAATTTTCCCAGTCCTCTAAATTTTTGATGAGACACCACAAATGTGTAGGTTTTGGTATTATCGTGATGGAAAACTATATTTTTCCTGTCGATCACCTCTGGTCGATTTATCTCGATTACTTGCGTAATATTTTAAAGTATTTAAATTACCGCATATAATAATAAAACATATACAGAATTAATAATCAGTAAAAATAGCCATTTTAATTTACTGAAATATTTGCTACCGTGTGAATTTTTACAAGAACTGCAGCATGTACTGTTGAATTCAAATATTCTCGAATTGGAATAGAATTTTATTAACGAATATTTTTTTTGTTTTATAACAATCTTTATAATATAATTCAGTATTCTAAATTAAAAATACTTTTATTTATCTAAAATAATTTTGTTTTAATAAAATAGTTAACTTCTATCAACAGTTTAAAATACGAACAAGTTGCTTATATTTCGTATGTTTTCATAGCTATATGACATATTTTATAAAGGGCCAATTTTCACGATGAACTTTACAATTTTTTTTATTTTTCACATCACCCGCTAAAGGACTGACAGATTATCGAATGACAGCCTACATTCAATGATATTTTTATGTATATTTTTTTTTTAATGAAACCTGCTTGACGGTATCATCGAATATTGGCATGTGAAGAATAATTTAATAGTTGTCAATGGAAGTAAATTACATTATCGATGTTTTGAAAAGATGTAGAGACAGTGGTAAGTATTCATAAATCTATGTTAGCGCAACTTCCAAATGTTGCTTGAACTTCTTACAGAAAATTTATTATTCATGAAGCGATCTTTCTACGTTCTCCTTCATTTTATATATATATATATATATATATATATATATATATATGCTTCAATTTTATTTATATTTTATAAAATCACAACTGCGCTGATTGTTTGAAGATTATTATTTTTTTATAAATCGCGTTTAATGGGATGAGTAAAACTTAAAAAATAATCTTTTTATTATAAATCTGTATATCTCTGGGTACCTCTGAGAGTCAAATGTAAATTTCATTGATTCGGACAACGTGATAAGAGACAGCAATGTGTTTATTTTTATATTTAACATCTATTACTAGTATACACACAATATTACACAACTTCTAAATAAGCTGTTAAGAAAGGATATAAACTGGGTTGTTGGAAGAAGTTGAGATTACATTGACTTCTTCGAGTACGTAGAATTTGATTATTTTTCATCGGTATAATTTGAGAAAATTAAATTTAGTAAGGAAAAAACAGCATAACAGTTGAAATTCTTTTATGAGTAATGTTGATTTTTATACATAAAAAAGTTGGAAGTTAAATTGATGAAAATTTTAATGAAGATCTTACATTTTTTTACGTTATAACTTTGGGAGGTGCATTGGGGTGCTTTTATAATACTTCTGCAAACAATCGTCCGATTTTCAAAATTCAAACAGGGTATTTGTTTGTAGGTTGAAGGCTAAATTTTGAACGCATCAGGTACACTCTCGAACTAGAAGATCACGGTTATTCGGAAATATATATATATATATATATATATATATATATATATATATATATATATATATTTGTCTGTTTGTTATCGCATCACGCGAAAACCATTACTTTCAAATTTGCAGGATACATTTGTGAAGTCACAGGGAAGGTTTTAAGTCATCGATCGAGGCCCTAGTTTCCTTGAGGGTTAAGATATTAAAAATATTTATTATTTCTTCGCCCCCAAGAATGGTGCGATTGTTAATTAAACATATTTATTAAGGAAAAATAGATTAATCGCTTTCTTTCATTATTATGTTTTTACCACCATGGCAAAAAAATAAGTTATGAATTTTTTGTCGTCAAAGATGCGTGCACTTTAGTTACCATAATTACTATTATTATTACCAGAGGTCCCGGGTTCGAATCCCGGTCAGGCATGGCATTTTCACACACGCTACAAATCATTCATCTCATCCTCTGAAGTAATGCTTAACTGTGGAGTCGGAGGTTAAACGAAAAAAAAAATTACTATTATTGTAATCCATCGGGTTGGTCTAGTGGTGAACGCGTCTTCCCAAATCAGCTGATTTAGAAGTCGAGAGTTCTAGCGTTCAAGTCTAAGTAAAGGCAGTTACTTTTATACGGATTTGAATACTAGATAGTGGATACCGGTGTTCTTTGGTTAGTTGGGTTTCAATTATAACCACACATCCAGGAAAAGTCGAACTGAGACTGTTCAAGACTACACTCATACATATCATCCTCATTCATCCTGTGAAGTAATACCTGAAAGGTAATTCCCTTAAGCTAAACAGGAAAAGAAAGAAGAAGAATTACTATTATTCTATCTTTTGTAATTTAGTTTCTTTTTCATATTTCGATAATACCTGAATATTAAACTGTTATTTATCAGTATTATTCTCACGCCATGAGGATAACGTACAGTGCGGGGATCCAGGTGGTGTAGCCCTCTGGGTGGATGGGAATAGCAACCGAAGCAAGCTCTGCAGGTGTCTAGGGCGACGGTCCATCTGGAAAATCAGGAATAGCGAGCGAAGTGAGCTCTGCGGCTAAGGGTTAAGCTCCTTGACCCCGAAAAATTGTTGAGCCCCTGTTGGTTCCGGGATTCGCCTGTACTGACCTCAACCCTAGGGTTTCAGATTCTTCGACGGTCGGCGTAGGTTGTTAGACCGGCCGGCTAGTTTTAAATAAAGGTTAAATTAAGATCCGAGTGCAACGTAAAACTGCTTACATAAAAGGGGGCATCAGATTTTCAAAAAATGTTTATTGAAATGACTGGAGTTTTTACCAGCTCACTATAAAAACTAAACCAATTGAATTACAAACCTTCTTACAGCTCTTATGATGCTGTTATTTACCGTTAGTAATTATTTGAAAATTTTTATTTAAATTAAAATAAGCTACATAAAATTTTTCTTTGGCTGTTCAAGTCAAACCATATAATTTTTATGAGATCGTTTTACGTTAGAAGCCTGTCCAGTTAAAGAGACTAAAAAAACGTTCTTTAAGTTACGCAAAATTAACGAAGGATATAAGCTTTATTTTAATGTAAGGGTGATCAACATTGATTTACTGTTATTAATGTATTTAAACTAAATTATTCAAATATCCTAACCATTTAACCAGACAAGAAAAAGTAAACCATTTTAATTTTAAAGTCAACAGATAAAAAAAAAAAAAATGATATTAAAAAGTAGGCTATATTTAAAACCACGAACTTAAAAGGTGTCCGTTATGAATAATATTTTATTTCGTTGATATAATATAGTAATTATAATCGAATGAAATGTTATCTTTTAATGACATAAATGTTAACTTTGAGAACATTATTCGCATAAATTTTAGTTAAAATATATCTCTTGTCATAATGTATCACCGTATTAGGTAGATAGATATTATATTTAGACAGTTGACAAAGATATTATGAAAAACAGGATAATATTTTAGCTTTTCAAAATGTCAAAAGGTCAGATTTCCTGTTAGTTATATTTAATATTACTATTTCTCATGGATGCTGGAATAAACCTTTGTCTCATCTTTTTATATATCTTGTACACTCTTATTTTATATAAAACTGATGGGAGATTAGCCCAATATTTTTACCTCTATTAATTTATTTCGGAATTTTTTTACAAATGATGTAAATAAACTCCCTATTTTTATGAAGGTTATTATTGATAGATTTATTTTGAACCTGATCAATATATTATATAATTTTTTTTAAATTTGTTTATTTACAATATTTAATAATATTGAAGTTATAAGTAAGTCGTATGATAGACTTTAATTTAAAATAGGATGATCCAATGACAATCTTCAACCAGTAAAAATATAATTACTATGATTAAATACAAGAAAATTACTAACTATGAAATAACTTGAAATATTTGATAGGGTCTGAGAACTCTAGCATAATTTTACGCATTAATGGACTCGAGCCTCTCACGGACTAAAGATGTTCATCCACCCATTCTATAAAGCTGGGTTTGATGAAAAATTTTGTTAAAATTATGAGCCGAGAAGAACTGTCCTTTAAGTACTTGAGCCAAGCGTTTTATTCAGTTAATATACCAAATAAATGTTTTTTTAACAGCAGTTACATACAGCTGTTATGATCAGTCGTTATGACTTAGTTTATTGATTTTACTTATAAATTTTATTTATACTTTATATTTTAATATTAATTTATATGAAAGAATTATCCTCCTGAAGATGGCTGAATAACTGAAAACGCTAGAAAAAAATTAACTAATTATCGGTAACGTGATTTCAATATTATATTTAAATGTTTTTTTCTCATACTGAAGTGCAGACGTAGGATTTCATCAGTGTGACATTTCGTATAATTATACTTCTACACATTGGACTATTTAAAATATACTTTTTTTTGACCGTTTTTAACCACATAGGGGCAACTGGTAATCGCCTAGAAGACGCTGCCTCGGTCGGCCCCGAGTGACGTTGCTGTAGAATAACCCATCCTAGTGCATATACCTAAAACCGCTGCCCTTCCTGTCCCTACATCCTAATCAGAGTCCGCGGACACACATTTCGGAAACATTGAAATGGAATCGTAAAATATTAAGTATAGCGTGTATTGCTTTTACGCCATCAGATAGTGCTTTTCTTCAAAAAAAGCAGGTGTTTACCTGTCGCAGGTGTGACATCTATGTAATAGTAGATATATAAAAATATGCGCGTATTCGAATGCAACGTTGTCAAAATTTCAAACCAATCGGTGAATAACTAGCGGAGATTTAAGATTTTGAACAAACGAACAATTACATTTTTATTTATATAGATAATTTACGTATCAGAAGATTCAGTATGAATATCTACTGGGCAGTCAACATTAAAAGCTTGTATGAAAATTTCAATTCCTTACAATTTTATGTTTTTTGCAAACAACATATTACATTTAAAAATGAGCTCATGTGTAGCAATGCGATTTAAAGTTAACTCAAAAGGCAAATTAATCAGATGGAAGGAAACAATACATAAAACATTACGAAAAAAAATTATATTAATATGATGATCAATAAGAAATTAAAACCATCATTCAGATTATAAAAACTTCGTTTGAGATTTCTTGAATCAATACTACAATTTTTAAAATTCAGCGCCGGCTATAAAAGTCCAAATCAGGAATGCGAGATGTGCGCATCTCGAGTGGATATATAGTAAATTTCTATTTTATTTTTTAAAATTATATTAATTAATGGAAAAAAGAAGGTATTTGTGTTGTGTTTGCCTACTCGATATCTCAAGCTGCACTTACGGTAGTAGTACTTGCTGCTTACCAGCCGTCCTGTCCATTAACTGTAAAGTAGATTCTCTTACGTACGTAAATCAAGGTATAAAATTTTGGTACACCATTTTATAAAATATTTTATGCACTTTCAATGTTTTCTTTTCTTTTTTTTTTGTTATTAAAAGTTTTTTTTGTTATTAAATTAAAATTTTCGATCTATTCGGTTTGTCTCAATTTTAACAATATTTCCAGGAAATTTTTGTAACTTACAATATTTTCCTATTTTACTTAACCCACTTTCTATCCGAGCACGGGGTATTCTGCGCGTATCTCCATAGATTTTGGGAGAAGAGACTCGCCGACATGTTTTTACTCCAAGAAGGAAGACCCCACACATTTAAAAAATGTGTGGGCCCCACACATTTTTTAAATGCCCAAGATGGGTACAGATCAAAGAAAGACTGGAACTAGACAGGTTATTACCGGAGACAACTGTGAGCTACATGCTGGTCGGCCGTAAACAGTAGGAAGATGTTGAGAAATACATTGAGGAAGTTCTAAGAGCAAGATTTCAGGGAATGAAAGGCTAATCGGCGTGACCTTGAAGGTAATCCTTAGAAATTCAAAGCCGGAGGGAGAAGGGGTGACGGACAACCCTCTGCTGAGCCACCGTTCGTCCACGCTTGCGAGGATGGGTGTCGGTGATGAGGCACGGGGTCTCCTAACCCCGCCCCCGAGCCCGAAGGCATCTCCCGGGGCTGTTTAATGCTTAATTGCCGATCTATCCCCGAGAGCGTAGTCCAGTGAGATAGGAGGTTTAGTCGGTTGAGCGCAGGCATACATACCCACTTTTAGTAACACGTTGCGGAACCCGACACTCTGTTAGCGAGCCCGACACTCTGCCCATAAATAGGGTTCCTCCGACTCTCGAAAAAAAATTTCTGACTTAATTTTGTTGTACTTTAAACATAACAACTGAAATTAATAGGACTTAGGTTAGTTAAAAATAATAAATAATTACAAAAATACCCGTTTTTAGTGTTTAAGTAAAGAGTTTTTCACTATTCTAATTTTTTTTCTTGAAATTAAACAACATAAAGTACGTTAAAGGTAAATTTTTGCATATTTAATGATGTTTTTAAATTTTCTTGTATAATTTAGAAAAACTTCGGGCAGTTTACATACTGTATTAATGGAATGAGACGTAAACGAGTGAAATCACTTACACATTAGTAGAGTACAAACATAATAATGATATAAACAAGTCGTTAAGTAAGCTGCGAATAAAATTACTTAATGGACGAGTAAATATCTTTTATTAACTTGAGTTCTTTATTATTTCTAACACTTTATTGTGCTGGCTTCCGTGGCGCGAATGGTAGCGTCACGGCATTTCATCCGGAGATCTCGTGTTCGAATCCCGGTCAGGCATGGCATTTTCACACGCTAATTATCATTCACCTCATCCTCTGAAGTAATACCTTACGGTGGTCACTGAGGTTAAAAAAACAAAAAAATTATTTGGAAAAACAGTTAGGCTTTTTTAAAATCTGCCGATGTCCTATTATTTTAAATCAGATAAATGAGCAGAAAAAATAAAAGATTTCTTTATCGGTACTCCGTTTTTGTTTATAGGTGCTTAAGATATAATAATGAATTAATACAAGTAATTATATTGTGATGAATTAATTTGGGTAGTAAAATGCTATTACGTAAATATTTATTTTTTTTTTTTTTAACTTCTAAAACCATCTGCTTTGATTTTTTCTTTCACTATATGTAATGGTTGAAAACTAACACACATGTGTCTTGGTAGCTAGCAGACACTAGTCTACTAGCACACTAAACAACACTAGTGTCTTAGTATATACATGTGTAGCTAGTAGGTTTCTAATATTTTGATTTCTTGGGGGACAATTTGTAATCGGTAACAAAAAAAGGAAGTAAGCATCTGTATATATATTTCTCTTGCATCGTTATACCGTAAAAACCAAGCACTACTAAAGAAAAACGACCCTTTATAATGTATTGAGATTAAGATTAGAAGTGTAGTTTAAGAGCAGGTGAAGAAATTTCAATACATGGAGAGCTTTACAACTGATGACCTGACTTTCCCAATAGAAATAAAAATAAGAATATCAAAACGTAATTAGGAATTTTATAAGAAGGGAAGACTGCTGTGTGGAAAGTTAACCTTTTTTTAACCTCCGGGATCACCGTCAGGTATTGCTTCAGAATGAGATGAATGTTTTGTAGTATGTGAAAAATGGCATGCCTGACCGGGATTCGAACCCGGGATCTCCGGATGAAAGGCCAAGATGCTACTTCTCACGCCACGGAGGAGAGTTAAACTTAGCGTTAAGGAAGAGATTAATAAAAAGTTTTATTATGAGTGTGATGCTCTGCGTGTGAAGCGTGAACGATGAAAAAGGCAAACAGAAAACAAATTGAGACTTTTGAGATGTGGGTGTGGCGCAGAATGATCAATTTCAGATTGCAAGACCATGTAAGAAATGAAATATTAAGGAGAATCGGAGAGAACAGGAAAATGCTAAACGTGATTGAATGCAGGAAAAGGAACCGGTTAGAAAATCGTATTAGCGGATGCGATAAAAGGTTTGGTGAACGGAAAGAAAGGAAGAATGAGATTATGGAAAAGGGAAAATATGCTGAAACGAAGAGGTTACCGAAGAATAGAACAAGTTGGAGAGCAGCTCCCGAGACAGGACCTACCCTAATGTCACAACACAAGAATGAACGAAAGTCGTAATTATCACAATCTTGGCGATGGATTAAAAGTTTCTTCGTGTTCTCCGGGTAGATGGCTTTAAGATCTCCTAACTCTGGTAACAATCAAATTTGTCCACACTTGCATATTTTAGAAATGTAAGATAATTATATCGTTAAGTATTTTTAGAAAAGTTACGATTATATTAGATTATCTAATTAAAATGTATCCAGTCTTGTAAACAAATGAAAATAAAGAAGAAATTTGATATTTTATTTCAAAAAAAGGAAGAATACGCTTCAGGTTGTTAAATATGTTATTATGCCTATGACGTTTGCACAAAGTTGGAAAATTTGATGACTTTTTGCATCTCGCTAATCAGCCAATGACTATGATTATGATTGACTACGATATGACATAATATCATATTGATTATGATATGACTATGATTTTTCAGTCAATGAAATCATGAATAACGTCGATTACTATCAACACATTAACAGTGGTAATTTTAGTAACAAACTAATCATCAACTCGAAAACAGTTTTAAACCGTTTGAAAAAGGTTTAATAAAATAAAACTCGATGTTAGATAGCCACACGATTTAACAATGAAAAATTTAATGGATCGAATTTAAATTGGTAAATCGTTGCTAAAAAGGAACGAAATCAAACCAATTTTGAAACGGCTCATTATTAGCGATGAAAAATGGGTCACATACCACAACAATGTATGGAAAATATCGGGTTGAAGCAAAGTGAAGCTCCGCATACGTTTTCATAGAGAGGTTTGAAGGCAAGGAAAGTGATGATGCTGTGCGAGTGTAGGATTCGAACGAAATTATTCATTATGAGGCGCTACCGCCCGATCAAACGATTGATTCTAACCTCTGCTGTCAATAATTTGAAATATTACGCACGTAATCGAGATAAATCGACCAGAGTTGATCGACAGGAAAAATATAGTTTTGCATCACGATAATACCAAACCCTACACATTTGTGGTGTCTCGTCAAAAATTTAGAGGACTGGGAAAATATTATACATTCACTTTTAACCCTATCTTCCATCTTCTATCTTCTGTTTTATTATTATATGCGGTAATTTAAATACTTTAAAATATTTATAAAGTTACTTAAAACAATGAAGGGAAATAAATACCTTCAAATAGTACGACTATTTGTCATTAGCATATCTACCGCTGTGGCGTAATAAACAATCGTTTTGGTTTCTACTTTGTCCAATATTTTGATAAAAATATCTGAAGTGGACACTACATAACTTCCTTTTTTTAACCTCCGAGCACACACCGTTAGGTAGGTATTGCATCAGAGGATGAAATAAAAGATTTGTAGCGTGTATGAAAATGCCATGCCTGATCGAGATTCGAACCCGGGACCTTGGAATGAAAAGGCGAGACGCTACCACTCGTGCCACGGAGGCCGGCCGCATGACTTCCTTGTACGCTTATTAAATTACACATTCACATTATTTTTTTAAATTAAAAGCACATAAAATTTTATTTCATTAATAACTTCTGATACTGTTTCATAATTTTATTTTTATTATTTATGGTAAATTCTCTTATTAATAAATCAATAAATTTGGTTGGGATTCTGAAAGCAATGAAAATAAGTACCACTAATGGTACATCGTTGAAAAGCTCTCAGAGGGCTTATTAGTCCAGTTAAGAAAAAGTGAAAATATTTTTTTTTTTAATTTTGGGCTTTTTTGGTCCAGCCGATTGCAAGTCAAAAAAGGAGGTGCACAACTAGATGTCACAACAGTCCTAAATCCAAAATTTCAACATCCCACAGCTAATCGTTTTTGAGTTATGCGAGATACATACATATGCACGTTCAGAAGTCACGCCGAAACTAGTCATAATGGATTCAGGGACGGTAAAAATGGATATTTCCTTGGAAATCTGAAAACGAAATTTTTCGCAACCACAATACTTCTTTACTTCGTACAAGGAAAGAAAAAACTATTTGCAAGAAGGAAAATTTATGATAAATTTGTAAACTTATCAAAATTACCAAAATTATTTTTAGCATCCTTTCTTATTATATTTATAAATTTCTTTTATCATTCAATTTTATGGATCCATAAAAATATATCTTTTAACAATACCTGTAAAGCAACTGAAGAATTTTTCTATCTTGACAACATTCTCCAAACATATCCATTTAATGTTTACGGCAATTTAAAAAACAGTTTTGTTCACCGCTTTTTTGTAAATAATTTTACCTTAATTCCATTTTCATTTGATATTTAATAGAAAATCTACATACATATTACAAAAACCTGAACGGACATCAGGAATAAGGCCACATACGTACATCATACTTATAATTCTTCAAAAGAGGAAATTTTCTGTGGTAACAATCCTTCTGATCGTGGCGTCTGTTGTTAGCGTCACGATCAGTCCATTTTTTAGTCTTTCATCCGGAAGTCTCGGGTTCGAGTCCCGGTCAGGCTTGGCATTTTTTCTTACGATACAATGGTGAATTAATCACGCAAAAAAATATCTGCACATTTATTTTATAATGTTTTTGTACTCGAATTTATTTTATGAAACATGTTCAGTTTAATTTATTTTTACCAAGTGAAGACTTTAATTTTGATGATATTTAATTCTTACTTAATTCATTATTACTAAACATAAGGGGTACGGTGTTAAAAAAATTTTTACAGCAAAATTTGAGGATAAATCAGCTACGGTTTATAGAATGAAATGTTATGTATGCTTCACAAGCTTTTACTTTTAGTAAACGTTTACCATAAAGATTCAGGATTTTGGATAAATATCAGGTTTTAAAAGGATAAAGTTTACCTGCTTATCCAAGAACCAGACTTTTTTCTCATCGGATATGATAATTATTTCATCCTGTTATAACAAAAAATCAATCATCTGTTAAATTGTAAACATTATTTGTTTAATTTTTTTTTTTACCGTCTCGTGAAGCAACCTCTTCTTAACTGGCGTTGATTTTTTTTTCCTTCATCTGGAAACGGTTAAAATTTTGTAAAAGTTTCCTAGTTGTATCAGTTTTTGAACAACCACATTTGTTCAATTGATTTAAGTTTCAATTAAATCAATTGATTTAAATTATTTTTGTTGTAAATGTGGTTAAAGAGTTATACCACAATAATTATTTTACTATTTAGAAGAAACTGTAAGACACCTCTGTCCTACCTTGAATAATAAATATTTAAGAATTTGTTATTCGACTTACTTAATCCCATCTATACATATAATAGCGTACTTGAATTATCCGTTTTCTGAAGCTGGTATATGTCCGTGAAAATCCAAAATGAGATTTTTTTGTACCCATCTATTAAACTATTCGAAACTATCCATTATAACATTTTGAAACCGTGACTAAATATGCTAACTCAGAAAAATCATGCTAAACGCCACTTTTTTTTTTGATTTCCTGTTTAGCCTCCGGGAATTACCGTTCGGGTATTACCTCAAAGGATGAATGAGGATGATATATATGAGTGTAAATAAAGTGTAGTCTTGTACAGTCTCAGTCCGACCATTCCTGAGATGTGTGGACCGGTATCCGCGACCTACTATTCAAATCAGTAAAAATAACTGACTTTACTAGGACTTGAACGCTGGAACTCTCGACTTCCAAATCAGCTGATTTGGGAAGACGCGTTCACCTCTAAACCAAGCCGGCGGGATATACTAAACGCCACTAAAAATTCCTAAATGATATACGTCAAAACTATATTTTCTTTTTTTTTTGCAAATAGATTTACCATCTCCGACATCAATTTTGTAGACTTGTACCCCTGTTACTATCACACCTATCGTATCGTTTTTTCTCACTAATTATTATCTTTTCCTGGATTTCAATTGAAAATAGCGTAACGGATGGTGGCTTAATAAAATAATTGTTTAATTTTGAATAAAAACATAATATTTTATAGTTAATTAATCTCAGTGAAGGATAAAAAGGAAGTATGGAGGTAACGACTTTTGGAACAGGATTAGTAACATCGTTGTAATGTTGAATAGGAGAAGCATCGTTTGCTGCAATAATAGCAGTAGACATTACAGATATTGGAACTTTTCCGACTCTGAAAAAAAAAACACGTTTGTAGCTATATTCAACTTTTAATATAATTTTTTTATGTCAAATAATGAATTTAGTCAACATTTTTCCATTGTTAGATGGGTAGTTCCGTATGGTCTAAATGATAGCGCAAAAAATTCATTTTCGGTTTTTTTTTATGAACGTATCAAACTATATATATATATATATATATAATATATATTCACCTTATATATATATAAGGTATTTATATATTTATATATATATTTTCTTTTAGCGTATTCAAATACAAACAAAGAGCACACGCACTGACATTTGCATAATATATAGTTTATTTTCTTAATTTAGGAACAGTGAAATACGAATAGCGTTCCAATGATGGAATCCTTACTTCTGAGAATGCATTAATAACTATTGTATTATCTTGAGAATAATAACAAATTTTAAATAATAATCGTTGAATACATTGATGTATAAAATTCTTTTAACGTGATTATTTTTATAATACTTTTATTAAACATGACCCGTTGGTACGATTATATAATTAATAATTAAAAAACCACTTACCAACGATTCTTTTATATATACGTTCAAACACTTTCAGGATAAAATTCTATCATCAGGGAATTAAAAAATGTATGTTATAATCCTATTTAAACTAAAATTTCTTTGTCGTGTAAATTTGTTTATGTAACTTAATATAATATAACGATGACCGTCATATGTTTAAAATTATGTCGACATAGCATTCTGTCATTATGAATGTCTTCATCGTTATCATTCTCCGTAGAATGAATCTTAATATAAAAATGTAGTTATTAAATTATTAATTTTAACGTAAAAGTAAAATTACTGATATTGTTATATAACAGTTAAAATATTAAAATATGTAAATGAAACGTGAGTCTACGAAATTGTTAGCTTTTACCGACTTTTTGAAGAGATGTACTGTAAAAAAGATACTTTCGGTCGTACGAGGATGAAACTGAATTTTCATTGCGTTTTCAGGTATGAGGAGTACGAAAATACCATTCAATTAAAAAATGATATATCCTTACATATACCGGGTGATATTTAAGTAAGGAAACTGCACATTTAAAAGGATTTGCAGGCAGAAAGAAATGGGGTTCTACATAGTTAAAAAAAAATCTACATAAGTAGGTTTTTAATTTTTGTCCGCTATCTTCAATCAAACTTAATTTTTTTAATAGGAAGGTTTTTTAAATATGACACATGATTTCGATTTAAAATTTTACAAGAAAATAAATTGGTGAAACCTATTTTTCTGTTAATTCCTTTTTTACAGTTATACGTATTCAAAATTTGAACGATGGAAAAATCGTGTTAACAATAAAAGCAGGTAAAATGCTCTGCATGAACAATTTTATTGCATTTTACACCCGCAATGCATACTGTAACGAACTTTATACAGTGCTGTAATATTAATAACAATAAAAAAACAGTAACTAATAATTAACAGCACATCAACAGATTAATCGGCTATGTCAACTGATGATGTTATTTTCTAAATAAAAATTAACTTCTACTGTTAATATGAGCCGACATTTGTTACTTATCGTAAATGAAACAAATCGGCTAAAAATATTTACTTAAAATATGTATTACAAATTTAATTGTGTAAATCTGTAGTTAATTTATACCGATGCTTTGTATTACGCTTTAAAAATTTATTTCATAAGTAATTTACGTTCGGAAACATTTATTTAAAATTTTATAATGAATATTGTAATATTAAAGGTAAATATTATGAGTTGATTATAGCCGTTTTTTTGTTGTGTTGTTAATTACTAGTTATTTTTTTTTATTATTAACAAGCAGACCCGTCAATGCTTCGCTATTGCTAGATTTGAGTATATATTTAGATTAAATGAACATAATTGAAAGTTGGTTAAACATTAACAAAATGAACATTACGGAACTTCACAAAATTAAACCTTTCCTATTTTCCGTTTTCCCCTTTACATTTCCCCCATTAAGTAAGAAAAGGGAAAGGGTCCTCTCCCTTTCCCTTTCCATTTTTCATTTTTTTGTTTAACCTCTGGGACTACCGTTAGGTATTGCTTCAGAGCATGTTACGAATGATTTGTAGCATGTGTGAAAATTCCATGCCTGACCGGAATTTGAACCCGGGGGATTTATCATTCTCCTTTCCCCTTTATCAACCTTTCCCGCCTTTCCTTTTCTTTTTTATCTTTTCCCCTTTCCATTTCCTTTTCCCCGTTTTTCTTTTTTCCATTTTCCCTTTCTTCAATTTTACCTTTTTTTATTTTTCCCCTTTTTCTCCGCAAGTTAATCGGTCCAGTAGTTTTTTAGAGTATAGCGGACACACATTCGGAAACACTGAAATGGAATCATAAAATATTTATGATCGTGTGTGTTGCTTTCACATCCAACAGATAGCGCTGTTTTAAAAAAAAAAACACATGTTTTTACCGGTCACAGGTGTTACATCTTAGGTATATACGTAATAGGTATATAAAAACGCGCGTGTTCGAACGCAACGTTGTGTCAAAATTTCAAAGCAATCGTTGAAGAACTTTCGGAGAATTAAGATTTTGAACAAACGAAAATGTAAATTTTCGTTTGTTTACATAGCTAAATGTTACAACAGTGTTTAAAGTTCGTTATTGTACGCATTATGAATGTAAAACGCAATAAAATAGTTCATGCGGCGCATTTTACCTCCTTTTATTGTTATCACAATTTTTACATCATTGCAACTTTGAATGGTTACAACTCCATAATTAAGGCATTAACAGAAAAACGGGTTGCACCATTGTTTTTCTTGTAAAATTTTTATTCGAGATCACATGTAATATGTCCAACTTCCTGTTTAAAAAAATTTAGTTTGATTCAATATGGCGGACAAAAATTATGGTGTTTTTGTGTAGAGTCTACTCGTTAATCGAACGTATGTTTTGCATTGTACACTGAAAATCAGTGCGTTTCTGAGTGCGAAATAGGGAGGTTGATGTAAACGAAAAGTCGTTCTTTTTTTATTTTTTTTTTTTGAGAATAGCTTGTTGAATAATTTGGTGTAATACCTGTGTTGGTTTAAATTATTCTAAACATTTTATTATTCGCTGTTTAGAAAACAAATAAAAATTTTTGTTTAGATTATATTCCAAATTATTTTAATTATAATATTCAAAGTTATACGTGTTATTTGTAACATTATTATAAATTAATTAATTATACATGACTGTTAAATACATGTTGAGTCTCTGGTGGTTGGTACTACACTCACTAACAATAGAGTAGTAGAAAAATTCATTTAATACGAGTAACAGAAAAAGTGAGAATTTGGCAGGGATGCCAACCTTCATTTAAAAATTAAATAACTCAATAGGATATTTGATAGTGTGAAAAATAATGTCATAATTATCGATATCCGCATAGATTATGGGGTTTAAAAGCGATTTGCATTAATCTGGCTAAAAAATAATGGATTATTTATGAAAAAAAAACTTAATTTTTTTAGCTGGTTCCGTGCCAACTAAAACGGGCTGGAAACGGCTCGAAAAAGGTCTGGATTGGCTGAATCTATGATGACGTCACACGTCAGTAGATAAATCTGTCATTGCCGTTCCTCTGCGTTCCCTGGTGTCTTGCGATTTTGAACTTATTAATTATTATAATACCGTGTGATATTTTACATTTTCCATACCGCATTATTGTATTCTGTCCCATCACCGAGAGTTACTTTGTGAAAGCAGACAGCGTAAACCTTTTGAATAATACAGATTTCTTAATTTTAAATGCGAAATTTATCCTTCAAGGCGTCAGCCGCAACTTGCGGTACGGTAGGTAGCTAATGGTTATAAAGATTCCTTCAAGAAGTCAAATACTAATTTGCAATACATTATTTCATTGCTGTTATTGTATAGACCCTTTCGAGGCATGTATGTTACATTCTTATATGTAATTTTATGAGATAAAGAGAATTGTATAATGATTTCAAAAATCTTCATTTTTATTTCCTTGAACGAAGAACAAGGAAGTATTGTGATCGTGAAAAATTTCAGTTTTCAGATTTCAACGGAAATATCCATTTTGATAATCTCTGAAAAAGCCCAAAAATTCAAACAATTAGGTTTACTTTTTCTTAAATTAGACTTTTTCTTAACTGCAGTAAAAGCCCACATTGAGAGCTTTTCTACGGTATCTAAAAGTGGTATTTACTTTCATTAGTTCCAATAAAATTTTAATTAATGAAATATTTGGATCTTACAAGGGGAAGGCACATCGGTTCAAATCCGACTTCATCTCCTTTTTTTAATTTAAATATATTGATTTTTTAATTATTATTAACCTCCAACTGTAAAAAAAAAATACTATATACGAGTATAAGTCAATTATTATCCGCAATTTAGTTATATTTGTGTTTATGTTGGTAGTACTATCATATTGCGTAGATGACGGATGTGCGGTTTAATTGTTATGTCAGTGCAGGTTTAATACTACTAGGTAAGTTCCATTATCGCTGCCCTGCCGTTAACTGTGGCTGCTTCGCTTTCTATTTGTACCAAAGAAGAGCAACGTTCAGTGATCAGTTTTTTGTGGTCGGAAGGTGTATAAGGGGCCGAAATTTATCGAAGACTTTTGGAACAGTGTGTTGCCGCAACGGAGTATCTACGAATGGATTGAAAAAATAAAAAATGGTCACACAAGTGTTACGCACACGAAGGAGCTTTTTTTTTATATCCCCTTCTCCCCCCAACCGGATATCCAATTAAGTATAACTTAGTTATGGGGAGTGTCCATTACTCTAAGGAGGCGTCGCCCGCCCACCGGTAGTACGCCCGGCATGACAGGTTAGCCTCCCCGGTCTCGGATCTTTACTTCTTTGTTTGCCTGCCTCAAATTCCCCGCCTCAGAGATGAGGTCTGGCTACGCCGCCCACCACCCCCTCAGCAGGGAACCGGGTCTCGGTCTTTATGCCACGCCTCAAACCGGCGGCACCGACCCCACTGAGTGCCAGGGCACCCGCAGGGCCGACACCGCCGGCCGGGACTCGGTCTTTTTTTTACCCAACTTCTTCCCAGGAGTTCCCTCCCTTCTCAGGAACCTCGGCATACGGGCCCTCCACGGAGGGACTGTCCTCCCATCCCTACTACATTCCCCGTCTTCTAGCTTCTTCCTTAGATCGGAGAACTTCACCCGCGAACCTTCTAAACCAATTCCAGTTTACATCACTGAACACCAGCCAGTTGATTAAAATATCCGGTGTTAGCTTGTTGGCAGAGATCTCACTTTTGTTGCGTGCCCATCTGGGACAAACAAAAATAGTATGTTCAGCGTTGTCTATCTCTTGGCAGTAATCACACTGCGGTGTAGCCTTTTTTCCAATTTTATATAAGTACTGACCAAAGGAGCCGTGACCCGTCAATAATTGTGTAACATAGAAGTCTACGTTGCCCCTTCTTTTACCTTTCCAATTTCTTATGTTAGGGATTAGTCTTCTGGTCCAATCCCCCACCTCTGAGCAAGCCCATGCATTCTGCCATTCCTTATCTATTAAAACTGCAACCTCATCTCTTAACAGTCCCGTAAATCTTAATGTACGCCCTTTGACTTGTAGGTCAATAGGGGGGACCTCAGTCAATATACACAGTGCATCATATGAAACAGCCCTGTACCCTGCAGCAACTCGTAGCAAAGCAAGCCGATGAACGCTTCTTAGTTTCAATTTCTTCCTCTGGATGTTCATAGCGTCTCCCCATGCCGGGGCCGCATATAGTATCGTAGACGTAGTGGCTGCAGTTATCAACCTCCTAATCTCCATCCTTGGTGCGCCGTGGTTATGAAAGAGACCCCTCAGAGCCTTGATAAGTGGGGGTTACCCTCTTACTTATCATATCGACATGGTTCCCGAATTTTAGGCTTTTGTCCAGTATAACTCCAAGATATTTTGCATTATTGACCTCTATAATTCGTTCTCCTCTAATGTCTAAGTTGATATTCCTTATCCGTCTTCTTCCAGAGAAAATTATACAGCTAGATTTCGTAGGGGATATCTGCAGCAAGTTCCTTTCTAGCCACTCATCTATTAGGCTTAAAGCCCGATTGACTTTTTCCTCTATGTTCACGACCTCCTTATCTTCAACTAAAACCGCTAAATCATCAGCATACCCTATCACGAATACCCCCTCCGCGTAGTTCAGTCTGAAAACCCCATCGTAAAAGATGTTCCAGAGGATGGGTCCAAGTACGGACACCTGAGGGACACCTCCAAAAATTTGGAATGTAGACTTCCCCTCCAGCGTTTTCACTTCAATATATCTTTGATGAAGGTATTGATTGATTTGATTAATCAAGTAATCGCTAATGTTCATTCCTTGTAATGCTTTAATTATTGATGGCCATGGAACGGATCCGAATGCGTTTTTAATGTCTAACATTACCATTAAGGGGAGTTTCCTGGTCCTCCTCGATCCTCTTCTGCTTGTTAATGCCCAGTTCATGACTCTATTTATCGCATTTATCGTTGAATGTCCTTTCCTGAAGCCATAATGCTCTGGGTGTAGGCAGTCCCTCTCTTCGAGTACTTCTCTCAGCCTGGCTGCTATTAATCTTTCAGCGACTTTGCCCATGTTATTTATGAGACTGATTGGTCTGTAACCTCCTTGTTCGTTGTTTGTTCCTGCTTTGGGGAGGAATACTGTCCTGGATGCTTTCCAGCAATCAGGAAAAGTGCAGTTTTGCAGACCATAACTGGCTATGTCTACCATTTCCCAGGGAATAATCTTTGCCAGTCCTTTAATAACGGCAGCCGGTATTCCGTCCGGTCCTGGGCTTTTTTTATGATTCAGTTTATTAATTGCCTCCAGGACTTCCTGTTGTGTGAATCTGCCACCTTCACATCTGATCACTTCTCTATTAGCAGACTCCTCTCTAGGGAACAAGGCTCTTACTTGTTGTGCCGACATTTCGTTACTTAATGTCGGCACATGTCTACCCAAACGTTTGGTTATGATCCTGAATGCCTTCCCCCAGGGGTCGGCATCCAGATCATCACACAGCTCCTGCCATTTTCTTTTCTTGGATTGTTTTATAAGGAAGTTAAGTTTCTTCCTTGCATTCCTGTATTCTTCTACGGCTAGGCGACCTTCTTCTTCCATGCCCGTTCGGGCTCGTAGTCGCTGGGCTATTCTCTTTTTCCTCTGCATTGTTCTCCTTTGATCCTCGATATCACTAGACCACCAATAAACTGGATGATGTCTGTTGGTATTCTTTGGTATATTGGCTATTTCATCTTTAATTATATTTTGAAATATCTCCGGATCTATACGCGCACAACTTATGATCTTATTTGCCGCTTCCCTAGTCACACGGTGAATTTGATAATCTGTCAGCCTATGGTTAATGTTTATGTGCATTACTCTTGAAGGACAGTCTCTAATGGGAATCGAAACAGCCTTGTGATCACTTCCAGTCTCTTCATTAAGCACTGAGAAATCAATTGTGTCGATACGTATTCTACTATCTATTATTACTAGGTAGATAATCGATTCGTGCCCCCTAGCGCTATATGTGGCTGCTCCATCATTCACACAAATCGCTCCTGTAACCTCCAATAGATCACGAAGGAGCTGGACGACCGTTTACTGCCACAAATGAGGAAAACATTGACCGTGCACGTGACATGGTTTTCTTAGACAGACGAGTAACTATCGATGAAGTAGCAGATCGTCTGCAAATTAGTCTCGGTTCTGCCTACGAAATCATCCACAACAGATTTGGGTTTCATAAAGTCTGTGCAAGATGCAAAACAACTCACACAGTCGCATAAACAAACGCGCTTGGACATCTGCCAAAAAATTTGGATCGCTACGGTAACGAACATCTTCTTAAACAGAATCATCACTGGTGACGAAACACGGATCCATCATTACGAGCCGGAGAGTAAACGGCTGAGTATGGAATGAAAAAAAAACATCCAAACTCGCCTTGCAAAAAAAAGGTCAAGACCCAACCGTCCACAGAAAAACTGATGCTTACGGAGTTTTGGGACTCATAAGGCCCAGTACTGGAACATTATGAGGAAAGGGGCGCGACAATAAACAGTTTTGGTGAAAATATATGACCTGGTGAAAAATTAATCATTAGACAACCTAACATGCAACATGCATTAGACAACCTATTTCTACAACCTGAAAAATATTTTTAAACAAATTAAAACTGTCTTAAAGTTGACTGGCCAAACATGATTTTATGTAATTAAATACTTCATAACAATGTTTAATCCTTTATTTCCATACCTTGGTTTCTTTTTCTTTTTCTTTTTTTTAGTTAGATTTTCGTTTTTTTTTTTGGCAGTAGTTTTTTTTAATTTTTATAATTTGTTTTTATTATTTTGCAGGTTTCATTATGAGGAATGAATAAAACAGGATATCTTTGTATTTGTAAACTAACTAGGCTTCTATTCCTCAGTATTCTTTTCTAATGAATTTACACACCAATTCTCCATCAAAAAAAAAGTTATTACTTGAAAATAATACAGTAATTAAAGGATTTTTGTTCCAAGTTTTTAATTCAATTTAAAAATGCATCCCTTCAATTTATATACATCCATTAATATATCAGCAAATAAAGTTTACATATTTCATAAATCGGTTTAGAGTGTAATTATAAATTTTTAATTAAAATGTAGCTGAAAGAGAACGGGATTTATTATGACTTTTTTTTTTCAATCGCAAATATTTATTTTCAAATATGATAAAAAAATTAAATTTAAAATTCTGTAACATTAATTAAAATAACAAGAATTATCAGAATTAGATGAATCATATGACAGAATTTATATAACAATGTTGTTAAGTAAATGCTACAATTAAATTGGTTTAGTTTATTGTATTCTTAGTTATTTTTTTAATTTCCTTCAAATTTACAGAAATTTTCAATGTAAATATATTCATGTATAAATTTATTTAATGTAATTAAAGTTTATTTATGGATTATGTGCAAGTAAAATTTTGAATATCAGTTCTTTCAGAGTTGAATTCGTTAGAAGTATCATATTTGACTTAAGGTTGATTTAGCGTAGCCTGTTTCGAAAATTTTTAAAACACGAGCACAGAATGACCTTATTTCGTAACATTTTTAAAAGGTTAATCTGATCAGAAATATTACAATTCAGACTAACTGTAGGGGTGAGGAGATAGTATTGGTCTTTTTATTAGGACTATACAATGATCCCAAAGACCAACACAACAGAAACTTCACACTCACAAAAACAGCAGATACTTATAATAGAATATGTAAAAGAAAATTGCAGGAATTGTTAGTTGTCTGGACCTGCATTGCGTAGGAATGAAGTAAGAACGTTTTATAGTCCGGAACCAAAATTTACAAGTGTTGCTGTAGTTGGCTTAGGAGAACAGTGTCTCTGTTATAATGAAGATGAGAAAATAGATGAGCACAAAGAACAAATTAGAGAAGCAGCAGCTAAAGGAAGCCTGATTTTACACTTAAATTACAGCTGTGAAAATATTTATGTAGAGAGTTTTGGACATGCAGAAGGAGCAGTGACTGGTGTCTGTTCACCAAGAGAACAGAAAAATTCAGACGCGAAGAATTATTCCAAAACTATATCTTTTTGATGACAGTGATTTCACCGGTTGGCAAATTGGCCTACTCAAAGCTGCAGCACAGAATCTCGTACGTCAGTTGTGTGAAATGCCACCGATCCTTCTGACACCACGAACATTTGCAGTGCATTCAGTTAAGCTATTTCATGTTTCTGAATTAATTTAGAAATGAAGATAAAACACTGGTTAAAACTGGTGGGGATGGATGCATTTCTGGCTTTTGCTGGATGATCATGTGAAGAAGAACCAATACTACTTGAAGCTTCTTATTATGGGTGTGATCCAACTGTCTCACCTGCTGTCTTGTGTTAATGTCTTCCTATTTATTATCTTCTCTTAATGTTTTATTCTTTCTGTGGTTTTAACACTTTTTACCTCTTGATATCATTTTCTTGACTTTTTTTGTAATATATTTCATGTTATTTTTAGTTTTCCTCAGATTGTTTCTTTTTCATTTTTGACTAGTCGCAAAATAAAAAAAATTAAAACTGAATATTTTACTCTGTAAGTTCGAAATTAACCAGTAACTGGTATATAGGAATTCACTAAACAAAATACTGTAATTATTATTAACTTTTATTTAAACGACACACCAGAAATCTGTAACTTTTAATCAGCAACTCACAAAGATACGAATAATACTGATGTAGTAATATGAGTAGTAATGAAACTTTTACTCTATCCTAATATTTCATGTAAGAATAAATATAAGTATAAATTATAAATAAACCTTAAGTTACATTAAATAATGTAACTAAGGTTTATTTATGGATTATGAGCAAGTGAAATTTTGAATATCAGTTCTTTCAGAGTTGAATTCGTTTGAAGTATCATATAAGTTTGATATTTAGTGCAGCCTGTTTTGAAAATTTTTAAAACGTGGGTGCAGAATGATCTTATTTCATAACATTTGGGATCATTGTGTAGTCCTAATACAAGACCTATACTCTCACCTTCACCATATAGGTGAAGGTCCCAAAGATCAACACAACAGACCCTTCACGCTCACAAAAACAGCAAATACTTATGATAGAATACGTAAAGAAAATTGCAGGAATTGTTAGTTGTCTTCATTGCATAGGAATCAAGTAAGAACTTTTTATGGTCTGGAACCAAAATTTACGAGTGTTGCTGTAGTTGGCTTTGCTCATCTTCAGTGCTCTCTGTAAGAGAGCTCTCTGTTACAGATGAGCAAAGCCAAGTTATAGATGTTAAAGATGAGCACAAAGAGAAGCAGCAGCTATACAAATGCTGTGAAACAACAGCTGTGAAAATATTTATGTACTGTTTTCGCAAATATTAATATGATAAAAAAATAAATAATTTTTAAATTCTGTAACATTAATTAAAATAACAAGAAATCTCAGAATTACATGAATCATATGATACAATTCATATAACAATGTTGTTAAGTAAATGCTACAATTAAATTGGTTTAGTTTATTGTATTCTTAGTTTACATTAATTTTTATTGTTGGTCAAGCAAGTCCTAATTGGCTTAGAAGAAATACCAAAGATTTAGACCTCCTGTAAAACGGTCTAATTATTACTACAATCCACCTGCTCCAGTTCCTTGTAATGACAAAGGTATAATTGGTATGATCACTTACAACTGCAGATGATATTACATCTCCAAAAATTTGCAGGCTGGAAAATTACAAACGCAAAACAAAAACTTTGTGTGAGAAGTTCAATGTATACCTCTGTCTTCTTGAAAATCAAAACAGTTTTAAAACTTTTTAAAAAGTGTTTTATTTCTGTTATATGAACTACTTTACCAGGCTATCATTTACAATTTATGACTTTTAAAACTAACTTTTTTTTGTTTTCAAATGAAATAAATGGCATATATATTAATTTTCATTACTAATGGCTTTTTGGGAGAATGTTATTTATTTTACAATTAATTTTTCTATAAATACATGTATTCTGTGAGAACTGAGTTCTAACGTATGATTTATGTTTTTGTCTTCTGAAAGGTAATTTTGGTTAATTAAGACAATTTTTTATCACCATTAATCTTTGTATGTAATACAGTATTAAATATCCAGTAATGCATTACTATTATAATTGTTTTTGTCAACAATTAAGTATTTTTTATTTCAGTGTGTGACTTTTTTATAAAGTAAGGTATCATTTTTTTATTTATTTTATACACATGCTCATTTTACTCAGTATAACCCTAACCAGCACAATCATACTGGTTAGAATTTTTTCTTATTTTGTAAATAAAACAGAACCAGCACAATTGTGCTGTTTGCCTTTTATAGAAAATAAATGAAATATTTTTTTCTGTTATTTAGAAGTAGACATAGTATAAAGAACATTAAAAAGATGTGAAGAAATTACCAAGAAGGTATTTAGGGTTGAAAGGGATGTAATGCTGGATTGGAAAATTGCAATAAGAGCAAAAGATAAATAATACAATTATATTGAAAAAGTGAAAAAGTAGTTTTGTATTTTAATTAAATTAATTATAAAACTTAAAGAATGAGTTTTGTGTAATTTAATTTATCAAATAACACATGTGGACTTTGCTGTAGTCTTTTGAAAAAAAAATAAATAGATTAGGTAACCGAAAACAAACATTTAGAGCTAAACTAGAATTACAAATTACACATTTGGTGTATTGTTGCTTAGAAGAGGTATTCAACATATTAACAATTAACATTATTAATAATTACTTTTATCGATATGCATAGGTGTAACCACGATGGGGCGCTTGCCCCCCTTGGTTCATTTAGTTTAACGAAAAATTATAGGTCATAGGTTATAATAGTATTGCACAGCAAAAAGCATGTGATTCATGGCAGAAGCACTCTCTGGTGAACAAGTGGGGAACTGGGGGTTCAAAGTCTTGTTTGTGGTGAAACTCGAAGATTACAGAATGTTTGAGTTTGGATTTCACAGGAAAGTTTGAATCTTCTGATCCCTATTTAAGTGCTGCAATCAGTGTGAGTCAGTTAACGCATCTGAGCTAGTCAAACCTCAATTCCATAACAATAGCGATCTAAAATGGATATTATTAACTTTTATAGCATGGAAGGTGTGTATCTATATTATTTTCATTTGACTGGAATTGCAAAACTATCTAATTAAAGCAATATAAAATATTCAGGAAATGCGAAGACTGTTTTTTTGTTTGTAATAATGATTTTGATGTTGTCTTTATTACTGAAATTTTAAGAAAAATCATACAATACTAAATAAGGAAGTAATTACAAGTATACCACACTCCAGTAATTTTAAATAATGATTGTATAATGTTTTGCTTATGCTAGTTACAAGTAATGAAACAAATTTGTACAAAATATTAAAGGTTTTTTAAAAAATTCAATCATTCAATAATAAAAGACATTACAAGTTTGATAGCTAATAATAGTGAACGGTTCAAAACTCCAGTTTTTGTTATGATCAAGTTCAATTACTACAAAACTTGTTATGTTAAAACATTACACAGTTCTAACACAAAAATTTCTAACCTCGAATCAGAACCATGTTGGTTCACATAATTTTAATCTATACACAGCAACAGCCTGTTAAATTTGACCATTTCACCAGTTTCTTTGTGTTTTTACTTATTCCACTAGTAAACATTTGTAGAAATGAAAAGTCTACTTTTTTAAATTTGAAAAAATGACAATTATAAATGGTTTTGAAACTCATATTTAGGTTAAGAACATTTTTCATGTACAGAAAAATTTTTTATTCATTTTCAAAATGCTGTAACTATGTGAAAAATTATTACAGTTCATTACAAACTCTATTATTCATTAGAACAATTATTAGAGTTTATTAGAGTTCATTCAGAAGCTTAAATTCTTAGTTGCTTAATTTTTTGGGGAAGTGTAGTAGTGGTAGGTATTTATTTTTGTTGGTGAAAAATCAAGTGTATCTTCGCTACCATTTGGTTCTAGTGTTTAGGATATGATTACAATGTATTTTTTATGATAATGTATTTTGATATGATCAGGGCAACTGGCTTGGACGTTCAATTAGTATGAACTCATCTCAAAAAATTTCAGTTTTAAAAAAAAAACTGTAAATTTCAAATACAGCTGGTAGGCGAATTATGCTCCTTGGCTGGCGTATTCCAAGAAATTAAAATTCGCATTATGCATTTACTATGTGTGTTGAAACTAATGTGCATGGTGTTTTGGGTTCTTTCATAGTGAGGCCCTTTACTCACTATAAAGACATGCAGGAATGCAGTGGCACAAATTGACAGCCAAACAGCAAAATGTTTAGTTAAAAATATACCCGCTGATGTACAGCTGATCTCTGTCCACCAACAAAAAACACAAGCCAACAACAAATCAGTTGCATCAATAATTTTGACTGTGATATTCTGTGGTACACATGACCAACTTTTGAGGGGGAAAGAAACTGGATCATGTTTTTTTTTTTGAAAACTTGATCAAATTCAGAATTGATGCTGGTGATAGCATTTTAAAAATACACAAAGAAATACCATAAAAATGCCACTTGCCTGTCGGCCTATGTGGTGACATCATTAGAGACATCACTATTGTTGTAAAGAAAGCATGTGCTTACAATTTCATGGCAGATGAGAGCAGTGATATTTCAGGGAAAGAGCAACTTTCCATTGGGGTTAGATTTTCTGATGTAAAAAAGATGATTGTTCATGGAATTTCTAGCTTTTGTAGAGTTGATGAACATGCATGCAAAATCTGTAGCATCTGCAATTAACAACTGTTTAGAAAAGGAAGGATGTGATCCATAAAGGTGTGTTGGTCACGGATACGATGGGTTCCAGTATGGTAGGAAAGGATGGTGATGTCCAAAGAATTGAGATAAATATACGAGAGCATTATACTATCGCCATGCTAGTCACAAACTGAACTTAGCTGTAAACAATTTAAACAAAATAGCAGTGATATGAAATATGGTCTCCACAGTAAAAGAAATAATAAATTCTCCTGAGAATTGGCTGTTCGCCAAAAATGCATTCTGAATATACAAATGCTCTGTGAAACCTATTGTCTCAAAAATATAAAAGTATTGCCACCTTCAAGATACATTATGTGCCAATTGTTATGGTGCTTGAAAAACTATCAACAGACAGTAACAATGCAATAAGAAAAGCTACTTTTCAAATGCATTACACTGCTATAAAATCAGAATTCATTGTTAGTATTTGTCTAGTAGCAAAATATTCAAAACTCCTGCAACCGGTGGTAAATGCTCCAGTCAAGTGTGGACTTACTTTATTGAGCAAATCATATTAAAAAAAATCACAAGACATCATGTGAAAATACCATGGAAATGGATTTGTTAAAAGATAAAAGTGTTACAGCAGGGGCTGAAACAATCACAGAGCATCTTTGAACAGATTTCAATATGCTGAAGGTCATAAATCAGCAGAAACATCATGAAAATCCATCAGCAAGACTCCTAGCGAGTTTTAGAAAAGATTACCAATTATTCTGTACAAAAATTCATTAATATCTGCGATAGCATTTTTCAGAGGAGAACTTGCCTGCATTCTCATTGCACCCTCACATAATGCTTGATATGACATATGAGGATTTTTTTTTAAATCCTCAAAGTTTTAGTAGTTACTACAATCTGAATGATTTCCTCAGTGAAGCTATACTTTGGTACAATGAATGGAAAAGAAAAAATGTGCCAAATGCCAAACTAAAGGAGAATTACTAGCTGCACTAAAAGAAACCCAATTGCTCTACCCAACCATAAAACAGGCAATACTTATCTTAATTGCACAGCCCTGCACTACATGCACTATTAATGGATCCTTCAGCACCTTACCTTACGCAGGATAAAAGCTTGGTTACGATCAACAATGATAGAAAATCTACTTGTCGGTCTTTGTATGATGAGTGAATTTTTATGAATTTATGATGTTCCTAAAAATAATTTGATTAATGCTTTTTAGTTTTAATATTAGTTACATAAAACCTTCTTAGCATAATTATCAACCATTAATATCAAATAAACTGATATATTTGCAGAAAACATTCATAATACTGAAAGAAGATTTGTTGATCAGCATGAAAAAATCTGATTTGGACATCACATGACTTCCTTGTATGCATGCCTATTACATTATATATACACATTTTTTGCTGAACTTCATTTAAACTTATTTCATTTGAAAGTGAAATAGGATCCTCCAATTCTTTAAGTGGAAAGTTACACACAGTTGCTGAAGTTTGTATTAACATCAAATATTTATACTATTATTAATTCAACATTCTTATATGAAATATTAGGATAGAGTAAAAGTGTCATTACTACTCATATTACTACATCAGTATTATTCGTATCTTTGTGAGTTGCTGATTAAAAGTTACAGATTTCTGGTGTGTCATTTAAATAAAAGTTAATAATAATTACAGTATTTTGTTTAGTGAATTCCTATATACCAGTTACTGGTTAATTTCAAACTTACAGTATAAAATATTCAGTTTTTATTTTTTGTATTATTTGGCGACTTGTCAAAAATGAAAAAGAAACAATCTGAGGAAAACTAAAAATAACATGAAGAAATATATTACAAAAAAATGTCAAGAAGATGATATATATAAAGAGGTAAAAAATGTTAAAACCACAGAAAGAATAAAACATTAGGAGAAGATAATAAATAGGAAGACATTAACACAAGACAGCAGGCGAGACAGTTGGATCACACCCATAATAAGAAGCTTCAAGTAGTATTGGTTTTTCTTCACATGATCATCCAGCAAAAGCCAGAAATGCATCCATCCCCACCAGTTTTAACCAGTGTTTTATCTTCATTTCTAAATTAATTCAGAAACATGAAATAGCTTAACTGAATGCACTGCAAATGTTCGTGGTGTCAGAAGGATCGGTGGCATTTCACACAACTGACGTACGAGATTCTGTGCTGCAGCTTTGAGTAGGCCAATTTGCCAACCGGTGAAATCACTGTCATCAAAAAGATATAGTTTTGGAATAATTCTTCGCGTCTGAATTTTTCTGTTCTCTTGGTGAACAGACACCAGTCACTGCTCCTTCTGCATGTCCAAAACTCTCTACATAAATATTTTCACAGCTGTAATTTAAGTGTAAAATCAGGCTTCCTTTAGCTGCTGCTTCTCTAATTTGTTCTTTGTGCTCATCTATTTTCTCATCTTCATTATAACAGAGACACTGTTCTCCTAAGCCAACTACAGCAACACTTGTAAATTTTGGTTCCGGACTATAAAACGTTCTTACTTCATTCCTACGCAATGCAGGTCCAGACAACTAACAATTCCTGCAATTTTCTTTTACATATTCTATTATAAGTATCTGCTGTTTTTGTGAGTGTGAAGTTTCTGTTGTGTTGGTCTTTGGGATCATTGTATAGTCCTAATAAAAGACCAATACTATCTCCTTCACCGCTACAGTTAGTCTGAATTGTGATATTTCTGATCAGATTTAACCTTTTAAAAATGTTACGAAATAAGGTCATTCTGTGCTCGTGTTTTAAAAATTTTCGAAACAGGCTACACTAAATCAACCTTAAGTCAAATATGATACTTCTAACGAATTCAACTCTGAAAGAACTGATATTCAAAATTTTACTTGCACATAATCCATAAATAAACCTTAATTACATTAAATAAATTTATACATGAATATATTTACATTGAAAATTTCTGTATATTTGAGGGAAATTTAAAAAATAACTAAGAATACAATAAACTAAACCAATTTAATTGTAGCATTTACCAACAACATTGTTATATAAATTCTATCATATGATTCATGTAATTCTGATATTTCTTGTTATTTTAATTAATGTTACTGAATTTTAATTTTTTTTTTTTTTTATCATTTGAATATAAATAATTGCGATTAAAAAAAAAAAAGTCTTAACGAGTCCTGTTCTCTTTTAGCTACATTTTAATTAAAAATGTATAATTATGCACTCTAAACTGATTTACGAAATATGTAAAATTTATTTGCTGATATATTAATGGATGTATATAAATTGAACGGATGCATTTTTAAATTGAATTAAAAACTTGGAACAAAAATCCTTTAATTACTGTATTATTTTCAAGTAATAACTTTTTTTTTTATGGAGAATTGGTGTGTAAATTCATTAGAAAAGAATACTAAGGAATAGAAGCCTAGTTAGTTTACAAATAAAAAGATATCCTGTTTTATTCATTCCTCATAATGAAACCTGCAAAATAATAAAAGCAAATTATAAAAATTAAAAAACTACTGCCAAAAAAAACGAAAATCTAACAAAAAAAAAAAAGAAAAACAAATCAAGGTATGGAAATAAAGGACTAAACATCGTTATGCAGTATTTAATTAAATAAAACCATGTTTGACCAAATAGGTTCTCTAATGCATGATTCATTTTAGGTTGTCTAATGATTACGTTTTCACCAGGTCATATATCGGCAGTCGGAGGTTTTGAATAGTAATTGTCCTATATGAAAGCTCTGAGTAGTAACTATGTTATATTAGCCCCCCGATTGCATTTAAATATTTTTGTTAAGGACCAAATTTTCTTATCGATGTAAGACGTGGTGAGAAGATGATGATTATACAACCTTACATGCTTCTATTTCTACAACATAAAAAATATATTTAAACAAATTACATCTGTCTGAAAATTGATTGGTTATTCATTATTTTATTTAAATACTGCATAACGATTATTAGTCCTTTATTTCCATAATTTGTTTCCTCTTTTTTAGTTCGATTTATTATCGTTTTTTAGCTCAATTTCTTTCTTTTTTGGCAATAGGTTTTTAAATTGTTATAATTGATTTTATTATTTAATACTTTTTAGTGATCACTAGAAAAATTCACGATTAGAAAAATGATGGATACAATGTATTTACCGTACTGAGCCAAATGAGGAAATTGTAGTCCTTTAAAACCTTTTAAAAATGTTACGAAATAAGCATTGTGTACTCGCGTTTTTAACATTTTCAGTTTTTAAAACGTGAGTACGTTTCCGACTACCTCCTTTAGTGTCTGCCCGTCAACAAGTTCCTGTTTGGAAATATTTTCCTCAAGAGCCTTAAGTTTAAGGGCCTCTTCCTTCTTGGATAACAATGGTGGAAGGACAGGACCCTAGCTAGTTCCCTGCTTTCCTCTCCGAAGATTTCTTCCACCAGATCAACATATTTATTTAATTGTGGTATACCAATCTAAACTTACAGATTTCTCAAGCGATTGAGTTCCTCGAAAGACTTTTTGTCGTGCGGATAATAATTCAATTTTCTGGGATTCAAATAAATAATGGCTAAACTCTCCAGGTGTCTCACGAGACTCAGTGCTGGGTAAGCACTTCGCACTTTGCCCTTGGCAAAGATGCGAGTGCTCAGATCTACGACAGCGCTATCTAGGATACTCCCTTGTAGTTTTTGTACCGTCACAGCTTAGCACACTATTATTAGCGGCAGCATACGCCGTTCCACTTTGCCCTGCCCTCTTAAAACATTCAATTTGACAATAGTGGACTCAATCCGATGCTAACAACATTACCACTAATCATAATCTCATCAAACTCTACAAAGACCATTTGTGGGAGCTCGCCGTGCTCAACCTGGTCTCGGCGTAGGGTAGAGACCACTCGATTTTTCTTAGTATACCGGTTGGGTCCATCGTGATTTTGTATTATACTATCAAATACCCCGTTTGAATGTTGAAAATAGGAAGATCGGTTGCGAAGATATAACATTTCCGAATAGAGAAATTTAGAAACTCGAGAGAGTGTACCAGATGCATGAAAACGTTAGCCTCCAACCAATTAAAAAATACCCCGTTTGAATTTTGAAAATCGGACGATTGTTTGCAGAGATATTATAGGAGCACCCAATTGAGGCTCCCAAAACAGCAACCCACGGCACCCTGTTTGTTACCAGTTGATGTTAATGACTGCTCTAGCCTCGCATTACCTCACTACTCTAGCCTCATACGCAATCCCCGTGGGAAGCCCAATTTTTATTACAGAAATTTTTTAAATGAAATATATTATTTTACTTAACGTAAATTTAATTCTATTATTTTTGTAATATTATTCATTCGGTTCAAACCCAACTAAAACAAGAGACTCACAGTTCATCAATTCGATTCATTAAAGCTTGTGCTTCAACCGAAATAAATAAATAATTGTTTCTGTTATTATTGTATAACCTACAGCCAAACTTTTAATGGTGCTATAAAAACTAAATGCTGGCGTAATATAATGCAGGGATTAGAACTTTGTTAGAAGGACAAAAGATATATAATTAACAAAAAGTATATGTACACACATGCATATTACAAAAAGCTGAAAAAGTAATTTTGTTTTTTTATCAAATTAATTAATGAAATTTAAAGAATTAGATTGATGTTTAATTATGGACTTCGCTGTACCCTAAAAAACTAAAGAAAAAAAACATTACAGATAAACTAGAATTACACAACAGAATTTTGCGAATAAAAGGAAAATTGAAATAAGGGAAAACCAGAATAAATTTTTAATTTAATTATCGAGGGGTGTCGCAAGCGTCCTTTGGAGAGTATGACAACTTGACACAGAGGCGGCAACACTACCTCTATAGTCATTAAAATATGGATTTTCAACATATTCCATATAGTGAAATACATTTTATTAAATAAATAAGAATGATTTTAGATAATAAATTATGTTTAAGAATCTTGAATAATATAATAATCGTATGGGTAAAACAGTTTTTTTATTAGCATACTCATTTTTTTATTGAAGTACATTAAAGTCCCACAATAACTACTCTAAAAATATTCAAATTTGAGAAGTGGTTCGACCAAGATCAGCTGATGATTATTGGATAAGAAGACTCAACCAATTCTAATCAAATTTTAAAATGCATATCTAATTTCATTGAAACTGATGTAGTAGTTTGCAGATTTTTGACTATCAAAATTTTATACATAGGGAATAATATATAACGAGGTTATATATACGAGGGTAAGTAAATTATTATCCGCAATCTAGTTATATTTTTGTTTATGTTGCTAGTACTATCATGTTGCGTAGATGACGCATGCGTGATTTAGTTGTTGTTATGTCAGTGCAGGTTTGATGCTGCTAGGTTAGTTCCTTTATCGCTGCCCTGCCTTTAACCACAGCTGCTCCGCTTTCTGTTTGCACCAAAGAAGAGCAACGTTCAGCGATCCGTTTTTGTGGTCGGAAGGTGTATTAGGGGCCGAAATTCTTCGAAGACTTTCGGAACAGTACGGGAACAGTGTGTTGTCGCAACGGAGCGTCTACGAATGGATTGAAAAATTCAAAAACGTTCGTACAAGTATTACGGATGACGAAGGAGACGGTCGACCGTTTAGCGCCACAAATGAGGAAAACATCGAGCGTGCACGTGACACGGTTTTCTTAGACAGACGAGCAACTATCGATGAAGCGACATACATATGAGCCATTGCAGTACATCAGCTGGTTAAAGTATTTGAAAACAACCTGGAAGTGGTACAGTAATGTTGTAGAAGGTCATTTTCAACGCCTTTTATAAACTATTCCAGTTATTGTAAAAACCCTTTCTATAAAATAATTAAATAAAAATGCAAAGTAATAATTAAGAAAGTTTCGTCATTATACTTCCGTAATTCAGTGCCCCACAAATTTCCGAACACTCTGTCCTAATGACAAACTAGGATGCAATAATTTGTCGTGTGTAATTAATTATCATTATCTTTAACGAAATCTCATCGTCAGAGTAATATGTTTTTATCAAGTAAAAGTTTTATATTAGATTTTATTAAATTGATAGGAATACTGTTAAATAAAATATCTACCTAACAATCTAATCATATTTTGTTAATTTATACGTAGATGATGCTACCTGAAATTAAAAAATAAAATAATTTTTTTTAGAAGTATTTGATAATGTTAGGCAAATTTTGCAAGAATAACATATTATAAGATTTACTGTTTGAGGTGAAAGAAAGATAAATAATTCTGTAAAACTTATTAAAAATCTGTATTCAGACTTAACTGTCGCTTTCCTTGGGCTAATACATGCTTTTCCTACTAAATTGAAACCACTATAAAATTGCAAATAAAATACAGGATATAAAATATACGAGGTGTGTGAGAAAAGTAATGAGATTGGTAACACTGCGAGCGATCTGGCAATGCTGTGTCTACCGGTCTGTGCTAGATCGGTTTGTTCATCCCTTCCACATGCTCAGTACGAGTTTCAACTCCGTTCAGCCAACACATTATTTTTCACAGCACCGTCAGTGAAGTTGTGTTTTTGTTGTGTGTTACGAAAATGGAGCGTCGGAATTTAGAGCAACGTTGTGCAATCAAGTTTTGTATTAATCTTGGGGAATCCGCGAGTGTGACCTTTGAAAAGTTGAAACAGCCTATGGGGAACATTGCTTATCAAGAGCACAAGTTTTCCACCGGCACAAATCATTTTCGGAGAACACGTTGAAGATCAACTTCGCTCAGGGAGACCTTCAACTTCAAAATCTGACGAAAACGTTGAGCTTGTGAGGGTTCTTGTGAGATCAGACCGTCCTTTAACAACAAGGATGATCAGTGAACAGTTAAATTTAAACACTTTCACCGTACATCAAATTTTGACAGACGATGCGAAAGATTTGTGTGAAATTGGTGCCGAAAAACCTCACAACGGAACAGAAGGACAATCGAAGAAACGTGTGCGTTGATCTTCTTGAGAGGACTGACAATGACCAAGAATTCTTCAATCGAGTGATCACAGGTGATGAATCCCGGATATTTCAGTACGATCCTGAAACAAAGCGAAGTGTGGCATACTCCGTCATCTCCTCGACCGAAAAAATGTCTAATGAGCAAATCAAAGATCAAAACCATGCTGATTTGCTTTTTTGACTGTAGGGGTATGATGTATAAAGAATTTGTTCCTCCAGAACAAACTTTCAACCAAGTGTTTTACAAAGGTGTCCTTTAAAGGCTCAGGAAAAGAGTGATTCGCGTAAGACCAGGCATTGCAGACAAGTGGATGCTTCATCATGACACTGCCCCGTGTCACACGGCCATTTCCATCAGGGAATTTTTGACCTCAAAACGCATTCCTACGGTTCCTCAACCCCCCCTATTCACCTTATTTGAGTCCTTGTGACTTTTTCCTTTTCCCGAAATTGAAATGTCTTAAAAGGACGTCATTTTGGAACTCTGGAGAACATTCAAAAGACTGTAACCGATAAGTTAAAAGCCCTACCAGTTGAAGCCTTCCATCGCTGCTACCAGGAGTGGGAACAACGACTCCGCCGGTGTATAGCTGTCCAAGGGAACTACTTTGAAGGGGATAATATTGTTGTTTGAAAAAAATAAAAACTTTGGTAAGTAAAAAGTCAGTCTCATTACTTTTCTAACACACCTCCTATATTTTTTAATTTTAATCTCTCTATCCCAGTCACCTACATAGCTGTGAGACATATAAAGCGTAAAAGGTATATGTGTCAACATAGTTGCTTTCTTTGAAAGTTAAGATTTTAATTATTTAGCCATTTCCAGTGTTAAATAGAATGTAAATCTGACTTCCAGGATTGAATATAGACTGATTTTTTTCAGTTAAACTTGTCTTGACGATATGTTAAATTAAATTCGCTCAAAAGGAGACAGATTTATTTTTCAAATATTTTAGAAATATTGGGAAAAAAGTTTCATAAATGGGCATAATATTTACAAAATTAACAGCATATTTTATCTATGAACGTCAGTTGAATTTAAATCTTGTTCCTATTTTTTATTAAATTTATTATTTAAATAGTCAATGAACAGCGGGATTCTCAGATATTGTTCAGTTTTATTACGTAAAATGTGTGCAACCCCTAAAAGAAATCATTTTACTTTAAAGTTTAATTTATACTACTTATTGTAGCCTGATATGTATTTATTAAAGATTAAAAAAATAACAATTAGATTAGGAAAGATATAGAAAAATTGATTTCGTAACTACGAGTATAATACGTACTATTATTTTGCATTACAGTAAATTAAAGATAAAAAAGCTGACCACACAGTTGTAGGACTTTCCCGTCACGCAGCTTTTTTCTGATGTACGGCTTACACACACAAATTAATTAAAAATATTTAGTTATCTCATTTTATTTAAATACAATATTTTTTATTTATTTAATTCAATTATTATAAAAGCGCGCGCGCATACCGTATTTCATTCGCGCGGGTGCTAAGGTATTAGCGGCTACTTTAAATAAATTTTTACACTTTAAATATTAATCATTTATTTAATTCTACCACTCACCTGTGATATACAACATAGCTAACGATTACAAAAATAGTCCGGCCGCTAAGTGGGATATGGGGGTGTGTAAGAGGTGGTGGCTAAGAAACCACTTTGATAGGAAACAAATTTGTGGATCCAACGAGAGGCTAATAGAAAAATCTGTAACGAAATAGACCCACTGTACTGCCTTCTACAACGTTTCAAAATTATTTTTATTTTTTGGAGTGGAGCTGCAATTTAGCAAAAACATTTTTACCCTAAAGATGTTTTTTTATAAATGTTCACAAAAATATTTATTAAAAAAAATGCAACGAAAATCACCCCTTGTACCTTGTGCCTTGTATAACTCTTCAAAATTAAAATTATTTTTACGGGTAGACGTAAAATTTAGCAAAAAAAAAATTATAAAGTTGTTTACTTCTTTATAAATATTCACAAATTGTCAAAAAAATATATTCATTAATTATCCAAAATCTGGAGACGATTTCGTTATCGCCCTATATCTTCCCCGATGACCTTTTGAATTGAAAATTTCGTAGTTACAATGCCCCATATATAGAAGTAATTTGATCAAGTTTGATCAAAATCGGTCGAGTAGTTCTGGAGACATAAGGTGATTTGTAGGCCAACACGGAAAACCACCTTTAGTAGTGGGGGGGGGGGGGGTGAGATTTAGCAAAAAATCTTTTTACAAAAGTTGTTTATTAATATTCACAAAATTATTTTAAAAAAAATCCCTTTCGGCATACCGGAAGGCGGAGGTACATTTCACCGGTGCTAAGTAGGGGATAACAAACCCACCGGGTTGGTCTAGTGGTTAACGCGTCTTCCCAAATCAGCTGATTTGGAAGTCGAGAGTTCTAGCGTTCAAGTCCTAGTAAAGCCAGTATTTTTACACGGATTTGATTACTAGATCGTGGATACCGGTGTTCTTTGGTGGTTGCGTTTCAATTAACCACACATCTCAGGAATGGTCGAACTGAGAATGTACAAGACTACACTTCATTTACACTCATACATATCATCCTCATTCTTCCTCTGAAGAATTATCTAAACGGTAGTTACCGGAGGCTAACAGGAAAAAGAAAGAAAGAAAGAAAGTAGGGGTTTAACAAAGATTCCACCTTAAAATTCAGAAAAACTTCAAATTTATTCAATACGACAATGGTTGCATGTAAAAAAAGTTTCATATGTTTAGTATACGAAAAGCCCATATTCGTAAAATTCCAGCAAAATTTTGATCATCCCTTGCCGTAAGGGTTGGTCATATCAAAAACTGTTTCAGACAAAAGTTTTAGGTAATGTTTAGAGGACTACTTGGACTAATGTTAATGTTACTTGGACTAATGTTTAGACGACCACTTTAAACCGATTTGATGCTATGGCTATTAAGGGAAGTATAATATTTTTTCTATTCAAAATCTATTTTTTCCCACTCAATGGGTCAATTGTTGGTGATATCAAAAAACTTTACTTAGGTAAGTTTTAGGCTCTTATCCAAAGAATAGTAGGAACTTTAAACAATCGATATTTTACTTAATAAGAAAGTTATAGCGATATTTTGTTTTTTTTTTTCGAAAACGCACCCCAATTTCCAGCCCCATGGACCTATTTTTTCCGTTAACAAACTCGACCGAGATTTTGAGTCGAGTTATTTTTAGGGAACAATTTGTAAGTGATTGGCGCAAAATTATGGCAGTTATCGTGTCCACAAGAAAGTGAAATGTATATATAAACTCCTGAGCTTACGGTGGTGGGGTCTGGGGTGAAACGCGCAGATATATCAAAATTTTCCCACGGAAGTAGAATCATGGTACCCATTGCAACAGGTAGCTTTCTTATGAAATCTACCTTTTTTTTTTTTGTTACTTCCAGAAAGACAGGTACAGCCTTAAAGCATTACAATCGCTCCGGAGTGTCGTGGCAGCAGATTGGCCCACCCAGAGGACCCCACCGGGGTCTCCCCTGGGTCATAGGAACAGCCCGACTTCCGCTTCTGGATAGCCGAGCTGCCTCTCCCCAGGAGAGTTGACCTTACCTACTAGGTTCCAGGCATGCATTTCGCTTGCTCTTCCCCTCAGCACGCCCTCTCATACCATCAGGGTCCTCCGTGTCATCATCGGAAGCATCTCGACTTCCCCACTCTTGTGTGCGAGCAAGCCAACGTGTCCTAGGCAAGGAGGCTGCCTAACTGGCCCTAGACGTCGCCACGTTTCGTCCCGACTTCCTTCATTTTTTAAAGTCACAAACAAATACATCAAATATAAAACAAGACAAAAACCAACATAATAACTGGAACAATTACAATTCAGAATGTACTAATTACTAAGAACCTTTATCTAATAACCAAGCTTATTACGCTTAAGGTCGGATGCAGCTCCAACCCTGGCATATTGGGTATCCCTATTCCATAACTCCTTTGTTCTTTCCAAAATATTACTCTACGCCCCAGAGTGCTTCTTACCTGTCTTTAGTCTGTAGTATCTGTGAGGCCAGAGACGCAGCTTCAGCTCACTGCCTCAAACCCTGGAGCATGTATCCCACCAAGGTGTCTGGGGTCAACCATCTAAATCGCTTCAGCCGTCTGACCCCCTCCCATCACCTACATTGAAAGAATACATGCTCCACTGTATCCTCTTCCTCGCAATAGATACAGGTCGGAGTGTCCCTCCTGCTTAATCTGTAGAGGTACGCCCCAAACCCTCCATGCCCCGAGAGAAGCTGGGTCAGCAAGTAGTACACTTCCCCAAATCGCCTTCACAGCCATGGTTCGAGGCGTGATATGAACCTCTTGATGAAAAAAAAAATATATATATATGAAATCTATTTAAAAAAATATATAACCTTTATTATGCAAAATCTGGAGATGATTTCATTTCCCTCCTGTATTCTCCACCCGCTGATATTTTGAATTGAAAATTTAATACCCCTACTATAGAAATATTATAGCCAAGTTTGATGAAAATCGGTCAAGTAGTTGTAGCGATATAAGGCGATTTACACGCCAACGTGTAAATGACGTGTGATTTTAATACATACGTACGTAAATTTTTTCGCGGAAATTTCGATGCCATTTTTCGGTTTTCTGTGGTCTTAGGGATCAATACATCAAGATTCGGTGAAAATCGGATATGCCCAATTTTGACCGACCAACTTACTTTCCTTTCTACGAGTATATAGCTGCAGATTCTATATAGACGAGAAAATAAAATTATACTGATTGTTCAACTACTTCCAAGTATAAATAACATTAGCTGAATAGAAGAAGCTGAAGCTGCAATTTATTTTTAATGTCGTATGTTTGTTTTTCACTCACGAAGATAATGCATTATAAAAATACACATAGGATTTCTGTATATATACTGTCACTAACAATAGCCTACTAAAACAAAATTTCACCTATGCAAGCTGTTATGATACTTTCAGCAAACTTTTTCAGTGATGTATACTACTAATTTGCAAGATTTTTTTTGTTTTCAAGATTAAAAGAAATGTATTCTATATTAAATTATATGATAATGAATATTAATTACATGAAGGATTCACTTAATATCTTAAAAGGTTTAATGAGATGCTATTAATATTTATGAGATAATATAATTTTACAATAAGAACAAAATTGGTTTTTTTTAATATAAAAACAAATAAAAGCGTCTTCTAAATTTTAATAATGTTTTTATTAACAATTAAGGTCTATTGAAAGGCTTTTGGCTGCGCCTTAACATCACTGCTAGTTGTAGCTGCCTAGGAATAAACAATGAACTGAGAGAAAACTCTATAAAGGATTATTAAACAAAAGCGTAGTTATAATAAGCTATACTTAAACATCGCTTTAAAAAGGTAAAATTCTAATTAGATTAAAATTAACCTGTACTTTTTATTAAATCCTAAATTTACTGATAAATCAAACCAGCCGTTATCTATTTTAAATGTGATCATTGTGTATTTTTATCCTGAATACAATTTATATAGGTTTGTTCTGATTTAATTTACTAAGCATTTGGTACCGTTGGTATTAATACAATTGAATAAATTAAATTTCCATTTACCAACAATTTAAAAAGTGTAAATCCTAGTACTTTCGGAGCTGTTACTCCATCTTCAGGGATTTCCTAAAAGATGTTAATTTAAATTCATATCGTTAAATTAAATTGTTATGTTCATAACTATCATGACTATTATGAATATAACAGTTTAATTAAAAACGATTGATTAATATATATATATACATATATATTAGTGTGTAATGATTCTGAAAGCGCGTGTGCATACCGTATTTTATTCGCGCGGGTGTGGCGGTACTAGCGTCCACTTTAAATAAATTTTTACAGTAAATATTTATCATTTATTTAATTCTACCGCTCATAGCTGACGTTTTCAATTGAAAATTTAATACCATCTATATCCATACTAAAGAAATATTATAGCCAAGTTTGGTGAAAATCGGTCGCGTAGTTCTGGAGGTATAAGGCGATTTATACGCCAAAACACAGACATACATAAGTACGTACATTTTGTCTAGGAAATTTCGATGCCATTTTTCGGTTTTCTGGGGTCCTTAGGGATCAATTTTTGAGTCCCTTTCACCAGAAAGGGACTCAAAAATTTGAAATGTAAAATATGATAAGCTTAAACACAAAACCAGGTACTATCTGGAGCTGAAGTTTGCGCTAAGTTCAGTTTCATCAGTATTTAGCAGTTGATTTAGCTGTTAACCATGGGTTTCAAGTAATTTTTTTTAATATCAGCTAATCATTTTAACACCCACAAACAATTCTAGAAACCTCAGATAATTTGCCAATAACTTATTACTACTTTTAGATTGCTTATGTTTTTAAAACTACAGTATATACAGTACGTTCGGAAAGTTGCTGTGCAGGATGCTTTAGAATTATGTGGTGCATTCTTTTTTTTCGGAGTTAGGTTAGTTGGCCTTGAAAATTCGTTGGCTTTGCTCAGTAATAAACCAAGACGTCAGTTGTTGAGTTGTGATTGAACACGTGGTTTGTTTCGTTTATCGAAATCAATAGCTGCGAGAAATGTAAGTTCTTTCGGTAGAGGAACGCATTTTTCTCGTTGAACACGTCTTTCGTGAAGGTATTAAGTATACTAATCCAGCGAAGCACAAGTTTTCTGTTGTTTTAAAATACTCCTGTTCCCCCTTGCATTTATCGAACACTTATTGAAAAATTTTGAGTAACAGGCTCGGGTGAAGATACTGATCAAGGGTAGGAAAACCTAAGTTAAACAAACAGAACATGCTTGATATTTAGGTTATTAACGCTGAAAGTCTCCCAAAGTCATAGTTTTTAAGTTAGCTTTATCCCAGATTACTTTCAGTGGGGACAGCAAAACAAGTAGTGTACACTTCAGACCACGCACGATTGACAAACTGAAAACCGCAATAATGGCATACATACGAAATATTCCAGTACATCAGCCGGTTAACCTGAATGTATGCAGTGTTGTATTGATGTTGGAGGAGGACATTTTCATTGGCTTTTATAAATTATTCCAGTTACAGTAAAAACCCTTTCTATAAAATATCAAATAAAAATACAAAGTAATAATTAACAAAGTTTCGTCATTACACTTCCGTAATTCCAGTGCACAACTTTCCGATCGCTCTGTCGTAATATTTCAAATTTTGCTCATCCACTATTATTTTTATACATATACTCATATTTAGTATTAAGTGAAAAAAGTGCTAAATTATTAAATGAAACTTGGACGATCGGAGTACCTGAGAAGAAAAGATTAGAAGCTTTTGAAACATGGTGCTATAGGAAAATGTTAAAAATCAGATGGGTGGATAAAGTGACAAATGAAGAGGTGTTGCGGCAAATCGATGAAGAGAGAAATAATTGGAAAAATATAGTTAAAAGAAAAGACAGACTTATAAGCCACATATTAAGGCATCCTGGAATAGTCGCTTTAATATTGGAGGTACAGGTAGAAAGGAAAAGTTTTGCAGGCACTCAACGTTTGGAATATGTAAAAGAAATTTTTAGGGATGTAGGAAGTAGAGGGTATACCGAAATGAAACGAACGACTAGCACAAGATAGGAAATCTTGAAGACCTGTATCAAACCAGTCAAACGACTGAAGAAAAAAAAAATACTCGTATTTAAGGAACTCCGGTTGTAATTATTTATTATGTTTTTAAATAGGCTTTAAAAACTGTACCTTACGCTCCTACCTTTGTATATAACATTTTAACCTTCTTCCACTTCAGCAATCCTCTCGCAGAAGATTCGACATTGGGAAAAAACATATTATTGCGGCATAGTAACTGCTAACAAAATTAAACCTTTTCATCTTCAGTCGGTAAAAATTTAGGAAGGGTTAAACAACCTTTGAATAATATACACACAACCGTGCCAATATGTAAGTGTTCGAGCTTTAAAACCGTTAATTTAACCATACAAAATCGGAATTTTAGATTATAAGAAATAACTGGATGGAATCAGCAAAACTCTGCTAAAGATTATTCAGCTGCTCGACTTCTGATATCGAATAGTGTAATGTCCTTTATTGTTTAGGAAACAAGTAGGTTTGAATATTTTTCTAAAAACGATAATACGGTGGATCGGATATTCAAAATCATACAATAAAATGAACAATTTGCATATTACATATCCGTACAGATAATACGTATATCGATTCCTGCTAGTTCAGTATAACTCGTACAATCGATCGTATTATATGCAGTTGACCCGTTAAACCGTTGGACTACAAATAACTACTACTCATATAACTAGGCGATGCAATTCTCATTCCCTTTGTCCTGTTCAAATCCTTCAGTATCCTTAAGGGATATAAACGGAAGACAGAAGTTTCAAGATAAGGGTCCTGAAACTAGCTAAATATGATAATATCTCTCCCTATATATGCATATGCACATAGGCACGCCTGTACGTACATACTCTATCAAGATTTGCAAATTCCCAAACACTGATTAATCAATTACAGTCCAATTTAACTGACTGTTTTAACAAACAATGATTAAATAAATAACATAAACCACTTCATTAAATTAAGTTAATCTTCTATACAAATAAAAATGTAAACGTTCGTTTGTTCAAAATCTTAAATATCCGAAAGTTTTTCATCGATTGTTTTCAAATTTTGACAAAACGTTATATATGCGCGTGCTTTTATATACCTACTATTTTTATACCTAAGATGTCACACCTGTGACAGGTAAAAGCATGTTTTTTTTAAAAAAAAAACAGCGCTATCTGTTGGGCGTAAAAGCAATACACGATATACTAAATATATAACGATTCTATTTCAATGTTTCCGATATGTGCGTCCGCTACAAACTAAAAAACTACTGGACCGATTTACGCGCGGGGAAAAAGAGAAAACTCGGAAAAGGGAAAAATCGAAAAAGTTTAAAGGGAAGAAGGTAAAAAGAGAAGGGAAAGTGGAAAATATAAAAAAGGAAAAACGGGAAAAGGAAATGTAAAGGGGGAAAGGAGAAAAAAGAAAATGGGAAAAAGGAAGGGTGAAAAGGGAAATAGGGGAAGACAAATTTGGGGATGGAAAGGGGAAAGGGTGAAAAGGAACGGGGAATATAAGGGAAAGGGAGTGTGGTAAAAAATAAAATTTGAAAAGGAACATGAGGAAAAGGGAAAGGAAAGGGGAAAATGGAAAAAATAAAAAGGGAAAATTTAAATTTTGTGAAGTTCCGTAATGATCATTTTGTTAATGTTTTATCAAACTATCAATTGTGTTCATTTAATCTACACATGTATTCAAATCTAGTGATACCGAAGCATTACGTAGTCTGCTAGTCATTAATATTTAATTAATTTTAAACCAATGTTTAATTAAACTGATCGCTTAGCATCATTGAATAAACTGATTTGTAAAATACCTGGTCACGTGGGTTTAATTCCACGGCATTTTTCCAAATATCATATAACTCATTTCATTTTTCTCATAGAATATTTTAATGTAAATCTACAAAAGTTATAAAAAAAGAAAATCAAACATTAATAATAGCCGGCCTCTGCGGCGCGAGTGGTAGCGTCTTGGCCCTTCATCCGGAAGTCCCGGGTTCGAAACCCGGTCAGGCATGAGATTTCCACACATGCTACAAACCAATCATTTCATCCTCTGAAGCAACATCTAACGGTGGTTCCGGAGGTTAAACAATAAAAAAATAAAAAAAATAATATAAATAAAGATCGATATACGACAAAATCCTAAGATCTATAAGTATTTACTTACTTTCTGCACTCTTAATTTATCAACTTTTTAAATGTCTTCGTTTTCAAATTTTATTAACTGCGCTTTCTTCTACAATCAAATTAATTAAACATAGAGCGCTTAGACATAACATTTATATAAATGTTTAGCTCATAAACCAACCGTCTTAATAATATAATTATTAAAAATCTGATACACACCACATGACTTCGTTGTAGGCCTATTAAATTACATATATACAATTTTTGCTACACTTAATTTAAACTTATTTCATTTGAAAGTAAGAATCACAAAATACACGCAAACTTTAATTATAAAAAAATGGCCCTAAAAGTATGGTTAGTATTTTTATATTAGTTTATATATTAATTTTGTTTCACGTCGCTCAAGTAGATATGTGGTATAACTGAGAACGTGTCGGATCCATAACCATGTACACATCAGTTCGAATCAGATTTCATATACATATTTTTTTTAATTTAAATATATAGATTTATTAATAATTATTAATCTCTGTTGAGAAAAAAACTTGAATTAATATGAAAAGTACATGAATTTTTTTTCACTAATAATTTCTGATTTTTTTCATATTTTGTTTTTTATATTGTTATTATTGAATTATTATTTATGGTTATATATTTTATATGGTTATATATTACTTATGATATATCGTTGAAAAGCTCTCAACGAGGGCTTATTACTGCAGTTAAGATCCATTAAACCACTGGATTACAGATAACTACTTATGTAAAGTCCAAAAATCCTTATGTAAGTCCAAAATGTAAATATTTAAAAACTGAAACCCCGCTTTATTTACAGGCCAGACTATATACATATATTTGGCCCAGTCGATTGCAATCAAAAGAGGAGGTGCACAACTAGATGTTGCAACAGTCCTAAATACAAAATTTTAACATTTTACGGCTAATCGTTTTTGAATTATGCGAGATACATACATACTTACGTACAGACGTCACGCCGAAACTAGTCAAAATGGATTCAGAGATGGTCAAAATGAATATTTCCGTTGAATTCTGAAAACCGAGATTTTTCGCGAATACAATTCTTCGATTACATAACTTCATACAAGGAAGTAAAGACGGGTGAAATAGTAGGACATTATCTTTGATCGGATTTTTCTGCTTTTATCCCAATAGGGCTTGGAATTCTTCAAACTATGAAAATTTAAATATAATATACTGGCCTCTGGAAAGGAATTCGGAAATAAAAATACCACAAAACTCGTTTCGTTTAATTGTATCAACCTGATAAAAATAGTTAAGAACTAAAGAAAATTACAGCTTTGGTTGTAAAAATCAATAAACAAAATTTATTAGAAAACAGGGCTAGTTAACACATTAAGTAGATTTCATAAGAAAGCTACCTATTGTAATGGGTACCATGATTCGACTTCCGGAAAATTTCGACATATCTTTGCGTTTTACATCCTCCAAACCCCAAAACAACCGTCAGCTCAAAGCTTCATGTATACATTTATATATATATATATATATATATATATATATATATGTATATATTTCACTTTCTTGTGGACACGATGACTGCCGTAATTTTGCGCCAATCTCTTTGAAATTGTTTCCTAAAAAAAACTCAACCCAAAATCTCGGTAGGGTTCGTTAACGGCCAAAATCGGACCATCGGGTGGAAATGGGGGGACTTTTTCGAAATAATAAAATATCGCTATAACTTTCTAATTAAGTAAAATATCAAATTTGTTCAAGTTCTTCTTATTTTTTTTTTTTGATAAGGGCCTAAAACTTACCTAAGTAAAGTTTTTTGATATCACCAACTATTGTCCCAGGGGATGGAAAAAATTGTGTTTCCATTGTCAAGACAAAAAACATCATATTTCCCTTAATAGGCACAGTATCGAATCGATTTAAAGTGGTTGTTAGTCCTCTAAACATTACCTAAAACCTTTGTCTGAAACAATTTTTGATATGATCAACCCTTACGGCAAGGGAAGAGCAAAATTTTGCTGGAATTTTACGAATATGGGCTTTTCGTATACTAAACATATGAAACTTTTTTACATGCAACCATTGTCGTATTGAATAAATTTGAAGTTTTTCTTAATTTTAAGAGAAATATTTTTTATCCTCTACTTAGCATTGGTGAAATCTACCTCCGCCTTCCGGCGTGCCGAAAGGGATTTTTTTACTTTTATTTGTAACAACCTAATTTTTATGATTTTACTAAGAATATATAATCTTTATTTATTAATAGACTTCCAACATATAGGAGTTTAAAGGTGATACTAAATCAATAACTTATCTGCGAGTTAACAAAAAAAAATAATTTGTAGGCACGCCGTGCCTATTTTGTAAGCTGCCACATTAGTAGAAAATAACCAATCAAAAAATAATACTACAAGCGGTTTAGATTACTAGAAATATTTAACCCTGTACGGATTAATTAAATTAGTACAGATTTAATGAATTTTTATATTCTAAAATTACAATAATCAAAAGATATTAGACTAAAAATACATATTTTTTGCCTTAGCTTTTATTATATTTATATAAAGTTTTTTGTACGATTTTCATAACCATTAAATATTTTCAACAAGAGAAATAATATTAATTAAACTAATCTAACTATAAATAAAAATATAGACAACCATATACTTCAATAATTTCGTTTTTACCAAAAAAATTATCGATTAGAAATGCCTCTATTTTTTTAAATGATTTTATGTATGAACAATACTTAGATGCAAATACAGTTTTTAATAAAAATATAATACAATATATTTCGAAGATAATACTAAGGTAGATCTAATTACTGAATTAAGAAACCCTTAGACCAGGATGATTGGATTTAAGGAAAAACCTTTTGACGAAACGATTAAATTATTATAAAATGTAAAATTTTTTTCCTTGTTAAAATTAAAGTTTCATGCTGGGTTAAACTTCTTGAAAAAATTTCTAAACTTTGTTTTGTTGTCACAATTTCATTACCTGGAATTCTATAAATTCGGATAGCAAAACTGTGAGTCTGTGCCGAATTTATAGAATTCCAGGTAATGAAACGTTGACGACAGAGCAAAGTTGAAGAATTTTTTCAAGTACAACCCAGCACGAGACATTAATGTACAAATATACACGAGGGGTCCAAAAAAATGTACTCAATGTTTGTAATTAAATAATATCTAAACAAAAAGACTTACAGTCTCGCTAATCTAATATAAACAAGAACAAAACAAAAGTAATAAAATGTAGTAGAAATAACAAAGATGGACGACTGAATGTGAAAATAGGAGGAGAAAATATTATGGAGGTAGAAGAATTTTGTTATTTGGGAAGTAGAATTACTAAAGATGGACGAAGCAGGAGCGATAAAAAATGCCAAATAGCACAAGCGAAACGAGCCTTCAGTAAGAAATATAATTTGTTTACATCAAAAATTAATTTAAATGTCAGGAAAAGATTTTTGAAAGTATATGTTTGGAGTGTCGCTTTATATGGAAGTGAAACTTGGACGATCGGAGTATCTGAGAAGAAAAGATTAGAAGCTTTTGAAATGCGGTGCTATAGGAGAATGTTAAAAATCAGATGGGTGGATAAAGTGACATATGAAGAGGTATTGCGGCAAATAGATGAAGAAAGAAGCATTTGGAAAAATATAGTTAAAAGAAGAGACAGACTTATAGGCCACACACTAAGGCATCCTGGAATAGTCGTTTTAATATTGGAAGGACAGGTAGAAGAAAGAAATTGTGTAGGCAGGCCACGTTTGGAATATGTAAAACAAATTGTTAGGGATGTAGGATGTAGAGTGTATACTGAAATGAAACGACTAGCACTAGATAGGAAATCTTGGAGAGCTGCATCAAACCAGTCAAATGACTGAAGACAAAAAAAAAAATCTAGTATGTAGTGTAGTGTAAGGTATTAAAAAATTTGTCGACGTAGGCGGAGCTGGCAATTTATGCCGCGCATGCGCAGCTGGTTGGTGATGGAACAAGCCAGTCGTATTAGCTAATGCAGCATAACACAATGGAATAGGAACAACGGCTGAGGTTCGCTTATCGTTTGTTGAACGCAAGGCTGTACAGAAATGGTACTAAGTACGAGAGCATTCACGAGATACAACGGCAATGACAGAGAGAGTTTAAAGATGTATACAAAGAAAGATCCGGCCGACCGTGAACAAGTCCGGCGTCTAGTGCTGCGGTATTGGAACATTTCAGCCTATCCCGGAAAAATCAGAGAACCAGGGAGCGCGCAAAAGTGGGGTGTGCCGGTGCCAAGTGTAAGACGCATTGTGAAGAGGGCAAGTGTACATTCCAAGACTGCTACACGCGATGAATGAGGAAGACCCAGATCGAAGGATGGAATAGTGTGAATGGTTTCAGCACTTGGTTGGCGAGGATGAGGAAAATACAGGGATGCTTGTCTGGAACTGACGAGGCGCAATTCAATATTAAAGGTACTGTGAACCGCCACAACTGTGTCTAGACAGGGCGGTGAATATACAGGGGTTGCTGTGTGGTGTGGTCTATCAGTGCGTGGTTTGATTGGTCCCTTCTTTTTTTGAGGGTACCGTAAGTAATGAGGCGTATCTTGATATGCTTCAGACAAGGATTTTCCCTGCCATCCAAAACCTGTACGGTGATGAACGTTTTTACATATAAGATGGAACCCCGCCTACTACCATCGAGATGTCAGATTGTACCTCGATAAAACTCTACCCGAACAGTGGGTGGGTTGAAGAGGTGCTGTTGAGCATTCACCTCCTGATTTGACACCTCTAGACTTCTATCTCTGGGAGACCGTCAAGAATGACGTGTATCGACAAAAACCAGCAACAATCGACGAGCTACGTGAAAATATCGCAGTGTCATGTGCTGCTATTACGCCAGATACACTAACAGCCGTAGTTCCGTGTGCAGCTCGGCGCCATGGGCGTTTTATAGAAGCTGGTGGTGGTCATTTCGAACACATACCATAACCCTCTCACAGTTCCAACAATTGTCACGTCAAGTCAAATTTGTCACGAGATATTGGACTAGCAAACAGTGAGTAAATTTTACTGGAAGCCTCTGTTTTAATACTGTGCTAGAAATAAAATTCTGAATAATAAGAGGTTAAATCGTTTTTAATAATTATTATTTATTGTACTGTACTCTTGTGTGTATCTCTCATTTTATGCAAACTATAATATCACATAATAAGGCCAACCATTTAATATAGCCATATGTCCCGAAGTGGTCTGAATATCTGGAGTGTACTACATAGTTATTTAAATTATGTATGAATTAATTCAATTCATACATACTTGAATTATTAATTGAATATTCAATATCTTTGCAAATAAAAATGTGTCAATGGTTGATAGTATTAAATTTTTAAAAACCGATTTTTTAGAATAGGTTCCTTATTTTTTATATATTATTTCTGTATTTCTGTATTTATTTTTTATATTTTAATAAATAATATTATTCGACTTATTCAAACAAATGTCAAAACATTTTTACTCTCCCTTCAAGCGCTATAGCTCTAGAAGGGAAGTATAGTAATCGGTCCAATTTGGGAGTATGCGGTTTTCATCGGATCTTGACATTTTGACACCAAAGGAACCCAAAAAACCCGGATGGAAATTTTCCGGTTGTTAATGTTCATATGAACGTGTGTTCGATGTTGACCTCTAAATCACCTTATATCTCCAGAACTACTGGACCGATTTTGACCAAACTTGATCACATTACTTCTATGTATGGGGCACTGGTTCCATTAAATTTTTAACTTAAAATATTAAGTGGATGAGGCTGAAGGGTAAGGTCACCTTCAGTGTCTCGAGATTTCGTATAATTAAGGTCATATTTTTTTCAGGAACATTTCTTAACGATTAAAAAATAACAATATTTGCAAAAACATTTCGAAAAATCGCACCCCCACCCCAAAAAATTCCGTTTTAGTCGTTGTTGTGACATCACAGGTGAGCGGTAGAATTAAATAAATTATTAATATTTAATATGTAAAAAAGAAACTTGATCTGGCTGGATCTCGAACCGATCGGTTAACTCGGTACTTGGTACGTTAAGCCTTGCGGCTACACCAGTCTGCCGAACGTACGAGCAAAATTTGTTATATGCAAGTTGTGAAATTAGATTAGTTTAGTTAGTGCCAACCGTCGCCCCTAGTTTTGCCATATCCGGTATGCGCGCACACCCGGTATTAAATGCGGTATGCGAACGCGCTTTAGTTAGAATTATTGAATTAATAAACGAAAATATATTATTTAAATAATACGATAAACATTTTAAATTAAGTTGTGTGTGCAAACGGAGCATCAGAAACAATTCACAGTTGTGACGGGAAAGTCCTACAACTGCAGTTTTTTTTTCTAAATAATCATTTCTATCTAAAGTAATTACTTTATTAAGAAAAGTAAATTATTTCAAAATATCGATAATTGGAAGAATCATTAGTTTAAAAACGACCAAACTGGATAGTAAATCATTAGGCAATTAATAGGGTATATTTTTAATATTTAATACTTTTCCCATTTCACACGAGCCTAAAGTACATTTAATTAAAACAAGTCAAATACGGGTATTTGTCGTCAGTTTTATGAAAACAAATTGAAATTAATTTCAATGGTTAACAAAAAAAGGATCGGGAAATAAAATAAAACTACGGTAATAATATTTTACCTTTATTCATAAGAGAATGTTGTGATAACTTCACACAAATAGAAATATTTCTGGAGAATAGTATAATTATTTAAAAAATAACAATCATTCCGTTCCAGGCTTACCAGGGAAAGTGCGAAATGAAGTGGTTTCTCTATAACGTTTTCAGAAAGTCAAATATATATCGTTACATTAATATTGGAGTGTTAAGCTCTCCAAAATGTAAGTGATATTCAGTACTTTAAATTACATCTTCAGTATTAACCGGGTCTCGCTAGGTTCTGTAACCGATGGAAATCAATAAACTGAAATTACCTCGTGCTACAGATGGGTCACGGATATAATAAAAACTAAGGCGTGCAGTTTAAAGCAACAAATTATCACTTACAATGGGAAATTTATACAGTTTTGAGGGAAACCTTTCTGTAGCATCTGTTAGAAACACTTCCATTCACACAGTGGAGGAAACGAATTAAATAAGCTAATTTTGTTAAATTTTACATCGATCTACTATATTTTACATCGTAAAGTTCCACCTTTCTTCTAATCCTAACTTTTTTTTTATTCAATTTTTAACCGAAAAAATAAATTTAGATCAATGACAAGAATAAAACTGGAAGTGAAAAATTTTATTACGAATGCTTATGAAATTTAGTTGAAAAGAACACCAAATTAAGAGTTTTTAGAAAATATGTTTTTTTTTGACCAGATACTAAAATGAAGAAAAATAAGTTTAAAAAAAAATCGACATTACTTCTACTTAAAACAAAATGACTAAGGTTTGATTTGTTAGTTATTTAATTAAAAAAAGAAAAAAAAATCAAAATTAATTTTTTATTTTTATCTTTGATTATCTTTTGTTTATTTATCTCTAAATTAATTTAATCCCAATATTTGAAATACACATTTTTTCATTGAACTAAATTCAAAAAGAAAATACACTCAACATGATTTGTTATAAATCTATTTTTATGGGCTCGTAAGAGGTCAACTAAAAGATGAGATACATACGCATACAGCTGATTCAAAAAGGATTTTTGAAACAACTTTAAAAGCATATAGAAATTTATTGAGATAAGTTACAGGTGACTCGGTTGAGACATCGTTTGATAGAAAAACACATCAATTCACTTTGGTTCGATATGGCTTCCATCTGTAACGCGATATACATCCCTCGTGAAGTCGATTTCACTCTAGATTGTAGTCAGCAAGTCGGGCGTTACCACTGAAGCTGCGGCGTTAATTTGAATTCTTAGCTGAACAAGATCGGTAGGTAAAGGCGGTACATAAACCCTATCTTTAATGGAACCCCGCAAGAAAAAATCTGTGGAGCGAGGTGACAATGCAATTGAACCTTTACGACCGATCTAGGAATTGAGTATCAAGAAAATGTCAGACTTCTAGACGGTATTCAGGTGAGCTGGTCTTGCTGATAGTAATGCTGTCTATTATGGGCATCATTGTCTAACTGAAGAAATAATAAATTTGGAAGTCTGTTCAGATAAATGATAACATTTACGGTTGCCTCCAGGAAGAACAACAGGCTGTACAGTCTTTGATTGCTTAGATCACAAAAAAATATTGACCTTAGGATTATCACGAATGCACTGCAAAGTTTCTTGAGGGTTTTCGCTACTCCATAACCGGCAGTTTGGGTGTTTACCTTGCCGTTGATGTGAAACGTTCTCTCATCACTAAAAATTACATGTTTAAAAAGGTATCGTTTTCTGCAGTTTTATCCATCATTTCCACACAAAACTAGAGCCGAGCTACTTTGTCGTCATCTGTAATGCTTTGAATCACGGTTAGTTTGTACGGCTTCAACTGCAATTATTTACGTAATACACAAGTTTGTGGAATGCCAGTCCCACGTGACGCACATCGAGTTGATTTCTCCGGACTACCTGCAAAGCTTTCTCTGAGTTTTTCCACAACAGCTTTAGGGACGTGTGAGCGTCCTCATGATTTTGTATGTTTAACGGAATAAGTTGTCTTAACGAAGGTTTGGTACCGAAGATAGATTGCATGCCAATTAGGATGCCTCCTACTGTACCTTCTACGAAAATTACGTTGAACTGCAGTTACGGACTGCAACGAGCACGTTCATTACCAGTAAATGTATTCATTTTTAAGATCACTGGTGAAAGCGGTGGTGGCCAAATTCGGTACTAATAAAATCATGAGTAAAAATTTGATGTTTTGCTATGAAATAATTATCAACCTAATTTGTAAGTTATCTAAATATATTTTTATATGCTGTTAAAACTGTGAAGTTCTTTTTGAATATTTCACAAATCTCCAAACACAGATTTATGAACACAGATTTATCACTTCTCATTGTAAAGTGATTACTCTGAATGTTCTGGGTTCGAATTCTGATCGGCCTATCAGTTTTTCGTACGTTAAAAAGATCTATTCACATCTTCAGTTACTAGGAAGAATAAGGAACATGAATTTCTCTTTTAGCAATGACATATCACCCGTCAGATCTGAAGAAAGTAGAAAGACCAAGGATAACAGGATGAACTCAGATTAGATCTCTTTATTTACGACTAGTGAAATATCTCTAAAATTTAATGATCCAAGAAAAATTTTCTTATCTTCATATTATTGGAAACGTAATTGAAAGGGAACTTATACTTGTATATATATATGTATATATATATATATATATATATATATATATATATATATATATATATATATATATATATATATATTTATATATCGTTTTTCTCTTGTAGACGTATATTAAAATTACATTTAATAATAGTTGACACTGATTTTTATGATATTTCGTAAATCTCCAAAAATCTAATGCAGGCTTGTTGATTCTCAGCCCATGAACAGTTGCGCCGTGGCTCGTGCAGTAAGTGCACTAATTGTTTGTTACAGCTTTTGATTTGTAAACTGGTTGTAGTATTAATCAGTACCAAACAGGAGACTGATGGTAATATCTGGAATTTTAACGTAAAAATAGCTAACTTCTGGCCTTACTTCGAACTGTTTACATCCTACACAGTAAGCAAGTACTAATCCTGTTTGGTATTCCGACATATATGCTGTTAATAATTAAAATGTGTGTTTGAAAAAATAATGATTACCTTATTATTTGACTAATAGCCTATAATCTTTTTTTCAGATACGTTCAACAGAAGACAAATTCTCCTGTAGACATGAGAGTTGGAATACATACTGGGGCAGTTTTAGCGGGTGTATTGGGTCAGAGGCAGTGGCAGTTTGATGTTTATTCAAAAGACGTAGAACTCGCTAATAAAATGGAAAGCAGCGGACTACCAGGGTAAGTAAAACAAATAGTTATACACAAAAAAATAAAGAGATACATATAAATTAGAACATCAATGTGTGTACATATATATATATATATATATATATATATATATATATATATATATATATAGTGAGGGGGGGGGAGAGAGAGAGTGTAATATATAGAGACGGCTACATATTTTAAAATTAAGCGATACCAGTAGGTAGAAGCAAGTGGGGATCTACGTAGTTACAAAATTACTATGTGGTATGATTGAAAATTTTGTCCACCATCTTTAACCCCTCTCACTAAATCAATTATTTTGATAAATGATTATAATGTAAACCTTTATCAGAGATTACTTGTCATACATATCACCCTCATCAAATTGGGTTCTGAGGGGGGGGGGGTTAGCTTATTATTCACTAGTTGGAACAGATTACAACCGCCGGGTAGGTCTAATAGTGAACCCGTCTTCGCAAAAAATCAGCTGATTTGGAAGTCGAGAGTTCCAGCATTCAAGTCCTACTAAAGACAGTTACTTTCATACGGATTTGAATACTACATAGTAGATACCGGTGTTGTTTGGTAGTTGGGTTTCAATTAAACACATATCTCAGAAATGCTCGACCTGACTGTACAAGATTACACTTCACTTATACTCATACATATCCTCATTCATCCTCTGAAGTAATACCTGACCGTAATTCCCGGAGGCTAAACAGGAAAAAGGAAGGAAGTGAAGATTACAACGTACACATTAGGAAAATAAAAAAAATAATATTACAGTAATATTTTTTATTTCCCTAATGCCTACGTTGCAATCTGTTCAACTAGCGAACAATAAGCAACGTACGGCTCAACGAGTTGAAGATATACTGGGTGGTCCATTTTTAAATTAAACACATCTATATCTCAAAAAATACACATTTTAGGAAAAAATGTTTCATATTAAAGTTTTTCCATTTCAAGGGGGAAATACATTCACAAGCTATGTTGTCCTTGATAAGGTCAAATAAAGGCCATTTCAAGATCAACTTTTTTTTCTAAATAGGAACTGTATTTTTTATCGCAGAATCGAATTCTTTGAAAAAAATTAGAATTTCATTGCAGACTTTTTCTAAAATTTATAGTTTATTAGTTATTCATCTTCAAAAATATTGTAGGCCTATAAATTGGTATTTTTACTTTCATTAGGGCTGGCACAGCTGACAAGTTACATGCAACTGATGTTAAATTTTAAAGGAAAAGAAAATAAGATGTTAAATAAAAAAGAATCAGTGCTATTAATAATGAAGCTAAAAATAATGAAGAAGAAGAACAAGAAGTTGACCATGTAAACACCAGTGAAAGTTTTAAAACAGCCTAAAAGTGAAGTTTAAGTTGCAAATGTCATTTGTCTAAGTGAATGTATTAATAGTGCCTTCAATTATTTATTTATTACTTTATTACTCGCCAACTATTAAATATGAAATTAATTAGTTTTTATTTATTGGAAATTATGGAACGATATACAATTAGAAAAAAAACCTGAAGTAATTTTGCTTTACGATGGGAAAATGCCACTGAGATATTGATCAGACATTTACTTTATATGCTCTATGATTCCCCGGTACAAATACTTCAAGTTGCGTTTCTGTGTACAGAATTGTAAAACAATTTAGTGATGCTGGAAGTATGAAGGCCAAAAATAGGGACCGTCAAAATACTGTGAGAGCAGAAAACGATGAAATAGCGGTGGCTGTGACGGACATTATAAATCCTTACGTTAGTTCGAAAAGAATTTCACGTGACTTCGGGATATCAAAAAACAGTGTTCTAAGAATATTAAAACTTATGCAATTTCATCCGTACCACGTTTCACTGCATCAGGAGTTTCATAGCAACGACTTTAAATTAAGAGTAGCATTTTGTCGATGGGAGTTGGCAAAAGTATAGATAGATCAACATTTTTTTCATAATGTTCTATTTTCCGTCGAATCAGGTTTTACTAATCACGGAGCAGTAAACAGACATAATATGCATTATTGGGCTGTGCAAACTCCACGGTGGCTAATGAAAGTAGAATATCAACGTCCGTGGACTGTCAATGTTTGATGGGGAATCATAGGCTGTACGTTAATCATACCACACTTTTACTATGGAATTTGAAACGAAGAGAAATACGCAGATTTTCTAGAAAATCAGTTGCCTTTACTGCTTGATGAACTACCCTTGGAGAAGAGAAGAACTATGTGTTATCATGATGGCTCTCCGGCACATTATTCAGTTATCACCAGAGTAATTTTCGACCGCAAATACAATGGTCGTTGGATTGGTCGAGTTGGTCCTGTTCATTGGCTTGCACGTTCCCCCGACTTTACTCCAGTAGACTTTGTTTTATGGGGTTACCTTAAAAAAGAAGTTTACCTAAAAGTACCAACTACCTTTGAAAACATGAAAGAGCGTATAACAAATGTCTAGAGATATCAATAGAGAATCTCTATAGGTCGTTCTTAAAAAGAATCGAAAAATGCATAGAAATAGAACATTTGTTGCTGTAATTTATGTAGAGTAAATTTTTGTAATTATTTTAAATGAAGGCATTAAAAAAAAAAATTGGAAAGTATCAATAAAATCATTAAACCAAATATTTTCATACAGTTGACATAACTTAACTGACCAAAGCGTGCAACACCTGCAGGCTATGCACTATACCGGTATGTACTATTTGATTAAAAAAAATTCATCAAAACGTAAATGGATTTTATTTATTCTAATCCTTCAACTGACTGTATTTTAATTAAAATTTACTTTTCTTTTATTTAAAATTTAACTTTTATTTAATTTCTTTTTATATATCAGCTGGATGTAACTCGTCAGCTGAGCCAAACTTTTTTTTCTACCTCCGGGACCACCGTTTGGTATTTTTTCAGAGGATGAAATGAATGCCAATTTTTGTAGCGTGTGAAAATGCCATGTCTGATCGGGATTCGAACCCTGAACCACCGGATGAAAGGCCGAGACGCTACCACTCGAGCCACGGAAGTCGGCAGCTGGTCATATCTAAACAAAATTTTCTTTTTTTTTCCTGTTTAGCCTCCGCTAATTACCGTTGAGGTATTACCTCAGAGGCTGAAGGAGGATGATATGTATGAGTGTAGTCTTGTACAATCTCAGTTCGACCGTTCCTAAGATGTGTGGTTAATTGAAACCCAACCACCAAAGTTCACAGGTCTAGTTCACTGTCTAGTATTCAAATCCCCATAAAAGTAACTTTTACTAAGATTTGAATCTCATAACCTTCGATTTCAAAAGTCAGCTGTTAAACAATTTATTTGTGACATTTTAACCACTAGATTAGCCCGGTGGGCAAATAATTTATTACCTTTATTTTACATATTGTTCACAAAAATTATTGATAATGTAATGATTCTAATAAGGTTTAATTGTAATCACATTAATATTTTGTAAAGGAAGTCATATTAAATGTTATTGCTTATAGATCCTAATACTGTCATAAAAGAAAGTTGTTTAGACACCATTATTATGACATGTTATTCTTTACGTCCTTTTTATTGCCTATATTATTGAATAAAAATCCTGCTTGGTGATCAAAAAATTATGCAACACGATATCCATGCTATATAAAACTACTAATGAACATTGGTAAATTAATAACTTATGTTGACAAGACATTTTTAACTACAGTTAAAGCGATGTTGCTAGCAATGACAGCAACCCTTACTACTAATTTTTTTTTTTTTAGTTTTTCTGATTGCTGTGACGTAAATAAAGAATATGAAAAAGAAAGGAGCTAGTTAGTTTCTCTAAAATAAATTTCGTAGATTAATTAGAAGGTACCAGTGAAACTATCTTGAAACTACATTTCAATACTGAAACGTTCCTAGGGGAAGTCACCCTACCCATGATGGGTTTTACCGGAAGTCGTCTTTTATACTCTATAAACCTTATAACACAAGAATCGTTAGTTTGGCCTGTGTCAGGATGCCACCGATGGAAATGTCTGTCGAGGCATTTGCAGCGGTTAAAACAAACCTATACTTTCGCCTTCGTATCAAGACTTGTCCCATTACATACTCCGACAGCAAACAACCGACCAAACAATTACATTAACTGCCCCTGCGAAAGTGCGAATCCCGTGCTTATTCTAACCCAAGAATCACTTAACCGTAAATTCAATTAATCGTTACCCAAAAAAAAAGCTGGAATGATTTAAATTTAAATAAAGTTGAGTCTCAAATCTAATTACATACTAAATGGCACATCGCATAAAATATGTTTTTCGCAATATCTTAAATTTTGACCTAAATAAATTTTTTAATAAGAAAACTTTTCTTATTAAAATTATATTAAATACATAATACAAAGTAACTGATCTCTCATCCGACTGTACTGAGAATAAGGCTGACAAGACCCTTTCCCGAATCGCAGCCTATCACAGTCTCCAACACAACATATAGTAATAAATATAGACTAACACGCAAATCTACCTAACCGGGGCACCACTGCCAAAGCACCTTTCTTGGCGGAAAGAGCACCTAAACGGGACCCTATCTTCTTCTTCTTTTTTTCCTGTTTTAGACTCCGGTAACTACTGTTTAGATAATTCTTCAAAGGATGAATGAGGATGATATGTATGAGTGTAAATGAAGTGTAGTCTTGTACATTCTCAGTTGACAATTCCTGAGATGTGTGGTTAATTGAAACCCACCACCAAAGAACACTGGTATCCACGATCTAGTATTCAAATACGTGTAAAAATAACTGGCTTTACTAGGACTTGAAACGGGACCCTATCTAAAGGGTCACAATCTAAATTCCCTTAGTCATTCTCTAAAGAAACAAAAAATCCCTCGACAATCGTCGATTCGTCCTGATTATTCCAATTTTCTTTCAAGTCTAAAATCGACCCGATTTCGTCAAACTGGCAGATAACCTTCATTTGTTTAAGCTCATATCTTGTAAATACACTTAAAACATGAAAGGCGTCAACATCAATTACTCCCGACTGCAGTCACAAACCCGAGTCTACCACGTAGCAGTCTAGGCTAGGCCATCTGCCATCTCATCCCACTTAGCGTGCCGTAACTGATATCCATTTTGTTCAATTCTTTTAGTTTACAGAAGTCAATTTACCAGACTTCTTAGCAAAATTTCGCTGCTGTCGCTTAGATTCAAGGATGTCTATAGGTTTTACCCCGGTGATTACCAAAACCGCCTCGTGATTTTTCTGTAGCCTCCCTTCACCGTCAACAAGAGGCGCTGGGCTCTTGATAATAAATACCTTTTCTTTCTTTTTCTTGTTTAGCCTCCGGTAATTACCGTTCACATTATTCTTCAGAGGATGAATGAGGATGATATGTATGACTGTAAATGAAGTGTAGTCTTGTACAGTCTCAGTTCGACCACTCCTGAGATGTATGGTTAATTGAAACCCAACCACCAAAGAACTCCGGTATCCACGATCTAGTATTTAAATATGTGTAAAAATAACTGACTTTACAAGGACTTGAACGCTGGAACTCTCGACTACCAAATCTGCTGATTTGGGAAGACGCATTCACCACTAGGCCAACCCGGTGGACTGATAATATATCCCTATAACTTTTAAATTTCATCCTATCCGCCCAAATATGTGCGGCATAAATCATGATCGCCTTGCACATATTTTTATATAAGATACTCAATGACCTAAAACTCAGGCCGTACATTTCAGTACTGCATGCTAAAGTGTGACCGTGTATTTGGCTTGTTAAAAGAAAACAAACCGGTTTTTGGGAATAAAGTTGTTTACTTTTCCCAGTAAGCCTAATTTGGAATGATTGTCATTCTTGATGATTGGTTTTGCCTTTTCCGGAATTCACTTCAGCCAATTCATCACTGGTCTATTACAATTTTTTTATTATAATACTTCAGGGACGATTACTTGAATCAGGTACAAAATAAATGACAATTTTTAGTTTTTATTTGTAAATTCTATATAACTTAGTTTTGTTTTAGAATAACTAAATTTGTAAACAACAATAAAAATAACTAAATTTAACTAAAGGTTTATGAATTAGCGAAGACTTTAATTTTAAATAATTTAGAAAATAACTGTTGTTGCATTTTTGGGTAATAGTCTTAAACAAGGCAGTAATAATTAAAATTTAAATTCAACTAAATCTTTACTAAAAGAAACACTTCCCTATAGAAGTTTATTAGAAAAATTAATATCGATTTAAACCGTACAAGAAGGTCGGGTTTCCATAGAAACTACTACAATAATTAATATTGAAGCGGTTTAATAAAGTAGCTATGGTTTAGCGCGGTTTGAGGCAATTCTGTCGGAAATTGAACATATACTGGTTATAAGCACACATCAGTTTTACCTTACTAGGCTTCGTTGAATACAAAATAACTTGCTTACCGTTATCCTCATTTATAAATTTAATCCTAAGTTGCATAAAAATAATCTTTTATAGGATCAAAGCTTTTGCATTTTTTAAAAATATTTAAGTTTTAATGAATTTAAAATAAATAAACTTTATAATTCCTATAGTTCGAGTATAATAAAAATATTTCTCTAAATAAACGGAAGTCGATTTATAAAAACAAAAGTTGTAAAAAAAAGCCGGATAAAATTTGAAGCAGTCTTATTAACTTAGTGCATGGTAAGGAGAATAACGGTTTTAAGACAAAATTTATTTATCTCAGAGCCATCAACTGCAAGAGTTTTTTGCAATTTATTTACTTATATTTTCTATGCTTGTTCATAAAAATATATAAAATAGTGGTCTTATGACCAATATATTATTTTTTTTTAACAAATGCTTTCCTTTTTATATTTTTCTCTGAAATACATCGTCAAACTAGATGAGGCTGATCAAATAAAATTCATTTTAAAGCATTTTTGATTTATTTAAGATTTTATCTTTGTTTTACTTATAAAAGTAAATTATTTAATGTTCGAGCATTTATTTAACTTGAAAAAATACCCAGTATTTTGATTTCAAAGTCTAATAAAAAACTTCTTATTTATAAATAATTAAATAAAAGCCCGTAGAAAACAAACAATGAAATTTAATTTTGCAATTTAAAATATCAACTTAATGAATTTTCTTCTTAATCTTGTGAAATTTATTTCTTTTGTTTACTGCTTTGATACTCATCATTATAAAAAAATAAAAATACTGTACTAAATTAAAACAATCTAATAAATTTTATATCAAGAATTGCATTCTGCTGTTCATTTAAATTTATTACTTTTTTTTAAAAAAACTTTTTGCAATGATCTTTTTAAATCATTCTGCTTACAACATATAGTAAACTAAGGAAAATAATATTGCTGTTTGCTGAATACAAGAAACTCTTATTAACTTCCAACTTCTTTATTACTGTATGACCTTTATAAAACGTTTTAAGTCAGGTAACATTTTAACTGTTTAAAAATATTTAAAATTGAGAGGGACATATTAAAGAAGAGAGAAAAATCATTTTATCATTGACAAATTATAATTTTTTATATCATTAACGACGCTGTATGGGTTTAAATAAATACAATGTTTATCGCGAAGTTCTCCCGGGATTTTCATAACCGATTCTAAACGTGAAAATAATGAAAAAAGTTTATATACGTCCTGAAATGCCTCGCTTGCGAGTACCATTTCGAATTTTTCTAACTTTTGTTTGTTTTATTACAGTTATCTTACACCATTTTGTTTAGAATTAACTTTTCTGTAAGTTTTGTTTAAAATTCTTATATATATAAAATAATCATTTAACAAAGTTATATTGTACGTCAAAAATAAATAACAGGGATTTTACCCCAATTTATTGGTTTTAACTCCAGATTTATCAAAGATTACTGCAGATACGGTTCTGGAACCTATTTTATTCGATTTTTCACGTCAAAAACCGTACAGTACTTATTCACCATAATTAACGTCCTAAAAAGTTAAGTACGGTCTCATTTTATCGGGGTAGCTGAAATTTGAGCGAAATCCTTCACTAGCCGTAACTCGCAAAAGAAGCATCTTAGGACATAAAATTATATTAACTTTTTCCTTTATTTTCACATCTGCAGAATAGGTTATGAAAGTTGCGAGAGAACTTCGTGATCCACTACCTCTGTGTATATATATATATATATATATATATATATTAGTAACCCTGAATTAAAAAATTTTTAATTATAATAAAAATTTAATATTGTTTTATAGCACATGGAAAAAGCCAGGCGATACTGCAAGGTATCAGATAGATTACATCATGGTTTAGGAAAGATTTAGAAATTAACTCGTCGAATGCAAAGAATACCAATGAATATCAATGACTGCTGGAGCAGTCATTGATATCGACCATAGTTTAGTGATAATGAAACCTAGATTGGAGTTTAAAATCCTGAAGAAAAGGTGTCAGATGAATCGGTGGAATTTAGAGAAGCTTGAGGAAGAGGAGGTAAAGAAAATTTTTGAGGAGGACATCACAAGAGGTCTGAGTAAAAAAGGATACGGTAGAAAATGTAGAAGAAGAATGGGAGAATGTTAAAAAGGAAATTCTTAAATCAGCAGAAGCAAACTTAGGCGGAACAAAGAGCACTGGTAGAAAACCTTGGGTTTCAGACGATACATTGCAACTGATGGATGAACATAGAAAATATAAGAATGCTAGTGATGAAGAAAGTAAAAGGAACTATCGACAATTAAGAAGTACTATAAACATGAAGATCAAACTAGCGAATAAAAAGTGGATTAAAGAAAACTGTTCAGAAGTGGAAAGAGAAATGAATATTGGTAAAATAGACGGAGCATACAAGAAAGTTAAGGAAAATTTTGGGGTGCATAAATTAAAATCCAATAATGTGTTAAACAAAGATGGTACACCAATTTATAATACGAAATGTAAAGTCGATAGGTGAGTGGAATATATTGAAGAGTTATACGGAGGAAATGAATTAGATGATGGTGTTATAGAGGAAGAAGAGGAAGTTGAAGAGGATGAAATGGGAGAAACAATACTGAGATCTGAAGTTAAGAGAACATTAAAAGATTTAAATGGCAGAAAGGCTCCTGGAATAGACGGAATACCTGTAGAATTACTGCGCAGTGCAGGTGAGGAAGCGATTGATAGATTATACAAACTGGTGAGTAATATTTACGAAAAAGGAGGAGTTCCGTCAGACTTAAAAAGAGTGTTATAGTCATGATACAAAAGAAACCAGGAACAGATAAATGTGAAGAATACAGAACAATTAGCTTAACTAATCATGCATCAAAAATCTTAACTAGAATTCTCTACAGAAGAACTGAGAAGAGAGTGGAAGCAGGGTTAGGAGAAGATTGGTTTCAGGAATAGTATAGGAACAAGGGAAGCAATTTTAGCCCTCAGATTAATAGTACAAGTAAGATTAAAGAAAAACAAACCAACATAGTTGGCATTTATAAACCTGGAAAAGGCGTTCGACAACGTATACTGAAATAAAATGTTCAGCATTTAAAAAAAATAAGGGTTTAAATACAGAGAGAAGAACAATGGCTAACATTTACAGGAACCAGACAGCAACAATAATAATTGAAAAACATAAGAAAGAAACCGTAGTAAAAAAGGGATCCGACAAGGATGTTCCCTATCCTCGTTACTTTTTAATATTTACATAGAACTAGCAGTTAATGATGAAGAACAACTTAGATCCGAATTAGCAGTACAAGGTGAAAAGATAAAGATGCTACGATTTGCTGGTGATACATTAATTCTACGAACAAAACGAAAGTAATGAAATGTAGAAGCAAAGATCGACCAATGAATGTAAAAATAGGAAGAGAAAACATTACGGGGGTAGAAGAATTTTATTATTTGGGAAGTAGAATTACTAAAGATGGACGAAGCAGGAGCGATATAAAATGCCGAATAGCACAGTCGAAACGTTCCTTCAGTCAGAAATATAATTTGTTTATATAAAAATTAATTTAAACGTCAGGTAAAGATTTTTTAAAGTATATGTTTAGATCGTAGCTTTATTGAAAGAGAAACTTGGATGATCGGAGAACCTGAGAAGATAAGATTAAAAGCTTTTTAAATGTGGTGCTGCAGAAGACTGTTAAAAATCATATGTTTGGATAAAGTGACAAATGAAGAGCTATTGCGGCAAATCGATGAAGAAAGAAACATTTTGAAAAATATAGTTAAAAGAAAAGACACAGTTATAGGCTACATATTAAGGCTTCCTGGAATAGTCGCTTTAATACGGGAGGGACAGGTAGAAGGAACAAAGTGTGCAGGCAGGCAACGTTTGGTATAAATAATACAAATTGTTAGGGATGTAGGATGTACGGGGTATACTGTAATGCAACGACTAGCATTAGATAGGGAATCTTGGAGAGCTGCATCAAACCAGTCAAATGACTGAAAAAAAAATTGTTTTTAAATTTCCTTAGTTTTTAAAACTATTAGATTGAAGACAGGACAGTTGTTCATTACTTTCTGTAAATCAATGCAAATTTCAGTACTATCAGATTTATGAATTGCTTCATCTTTATCTTTCTTTTTTCTTCGCGAAAAGAATTGTTTTTTTCGTATTGATGTCTTGGAAACTTTGTTTCTGTTATTTAATAAAAAAGCTTGTTTTTGTTCAAAATGTCATACTCTTTCCATGAACCAAACTGATCTGACTAGTTCAAACAATCCAATATTAAAATTCCTTTTTAAATATTAATTTTTTTTTTCTAAACCCAATTATTTACTGGATAGATAAATATAAACATATAAAAATAAAATGGACATTTATATTATAATTGATGTATATTTTTTATTATAATTTAATTTATTATGATGTTATAATTAATAAAAATGAAACGGTTACAAGTTAGATCACAAGTATCAGCTGCAAAATTAGGAGTTCAACTGTAAAAGAAGGAAGGACAGTATAGCTTTATGGAGTAAATTATTTGAACTGTAACTTCAGAGTGGGGTTATTCACACTGGAGTTACAACAGTTTGATTCTAAGAACTCGATATATAGATTTTACAATCCAGTTAATAATATATACGTACGTACATGATAGCTACTATTGAATTTACTACCCCTGAATGTTTTAATATATATTAATGTACAAAAAATGTTGTTCTTTTTTTTTACAATATTACGCGGAGAAACTTCTCACATCATGAAAATTTGTTTTAAAAATGAATTTCATACTAATCTGCAAAACAATAGCTACACTCAGTCAAATTAAATTTAAAGTCAAATCATTCATAAATCTGTTTGCACATATAAAAACAAATATTCAGAGATATTTTTTATGTAATTACACTTTTTTTGTTATATACACATTAAACGTTTTTAAACGTAATCATATTATAGAAATATTTACATTAAAATTTCTTTAAATTAATCATTATTTTCTTTTAATGATAAATTGAAAATTCATCAGATTTATTTAGTTGATTCAACAAAGGAAAAAAAAGCCCTAGAAAATTGAGTTTTCTTTAAATTCTCTAAACTTTACCAAATTTCCAAGCATTAAAATACAATAATAATTTCTGAAAAATAAAATTAACCCAGTATATGTAAATGGAATTAACAGATTGATTGTTATGAGATGCCATTCTAGGTTTTAAGTCTAAGCGATATGAAGGTATGGATAGGGAAACGTGATGCGATGGAGGCTACGAGAAATTCCTGGAAAATGAAATGGACGATAGGTGGAGGTTTTAATTGGATCAGGCGGCTAATTACAGACATAGATCTTTGACTAAATAGGGGTCATGGCTAAATGAATTTCTTCATGACACAAATGTTAACAGGTCATGGGACTTTCGAGTATTATTTGTATAGGTTCGGCAGACGTAGTTCCCCCTGCTGTATGTATTGTAGTAGGGTAGATACTGCGGAACATACAATCTTCGAGTGTGAGGAATGGCGCGTTTTACGTAGGCAGGCTGGCCTGGATGGGCTTCAGCCAGAGAATTTAATACCTTTTATTTTGGCATCAGATGAAAATTGAAGGCCTTTTAATTCATTTAACACTAAAGTGGTACGAAACAAAGTCGAGGAGGGGCGCCGGCGTGGATTTTAGAGTTAGGGAAGGGCGGATAATCTCGGTCGTGATGGCCAGCGTGTCGGTTACGATGATCGACCAGGGACTCCGCGGTCCTTAGGCTGGGATGGGACAAAATAAAAGACCTAGACCCGGCTGCTGGGTTGTGGGGCCGGGGCGACTTGGTCAAGCCCCGTTCTCCCTGCTCAGTGGTTAGAGGCGTGAGGCATTAAAAAGTAGAGACCAAGACCCGGTCTTCGGGGAGGGGTCGGGGAACGACATAGTCGGGTCCGGTACTCAGAGATTAGAGGCAGGCGATAAAAAAGATCCATCGGGGGGCTGAACTGCCATGCCGGTAGGTGGAGAGGCCCTCTTAGAGTTGAAGGACTCCTGGGCTGAGCTTTACTTGATTGTATGTCCGGCCGAGGGGAGTAAAGGATAAAAAAAAAATAAAAAACAAAAAGCGTTTTAAGTCTAATGTGCAACTGAGCTGTGAGACCCGTTTTGATGTTTCAGCATAATGGTGATTTTCAACTTTTACGGGTGTTTATTCATTTTTTCGGGGGCGAAACCGCGACAGAATATATATATATATATATATATTTGTACAAAATATGCAAATATAATATCCATATGCAAAGGTGCTGTATATAACGTATGCTATATAAGAGCACCCATATATTTTTGAAGAGATTTTTGTATCAATTTTGTGTTATGAATGATAGTTTTTAAAGCACATTTTGAAGGAGTTTTTATGTTGTTACAGGAGAGTTCATATCTCTGAGAAAACATTAAGCTACCTGAACGGAGAATTCGAAGTAGAACCTGCACTCGGAGAGAAAAGAGAAGAAATGTTAAGAATGGCTGGAATAAAAACATTTTTCATTGTTAAAATACTTAAGCCGGTAAGCTCATTAAAGTTTTTACTTCTAAATATTAAATACGAAAGAAAAGTAAGCGTATTGCAAAAAAATAATTCCTAATATCTTTCTTAAAATAACGTCTAATGTATTTTTATCTTTTCTTCAGGTGAATTCATTCTACTATTTTTTAAAAATAGTAATTGATAAAAATATTTATAGTTTGTAAAACTAACGACTTCAATTGAATGTTACATTTTTATTCTCAATAAGTAATTAATAACACAATTTTTTTTTATTAATTCAAGTGAACGTAAATCAAATCAATTCATATCTACTTTAGATTTAATACTTAAATTTTAATTTCAACATCTATTAAGAATTATATTTTCTGATTGAAAAGAATAAACACGATTACGAAATAACTTCATTAATAATAATAATTAGTTGAGGTAATGCTAATATTTAATTAATGAATTATATAATTTTTTCATTAATAAAAGTTCCCGAAAAGCGATTCAACTTTGATAGTCGAATTTCACGACTGTAGAATTGGTTTTATAAATTATGCAATAAAGATTTATAATAATACTTCTACCCTAAATAAGGAAGGGAGGAAAATTAGGGATGTAATATTAGTCAGACGCTATGGAAATATATTCTGAAATTATGAATATTTTACAGGTTAGTTATTAGTAGAGACCGGATTATATGCAAAATTATTTTTTCTTGTTTTCAGTCATTTGACTGGTTTGATGCAGCTCTCCAAGATTCCCTATCTAGTGCTAGTCGTTGCATTTCGATATACCCCTTACATCTTACATCCCTAACAATTTGTTTTACATATTACAAACGTTGCGTGCCTGCACATTTTTTTCCTTCTACTTGACTCTCTAATACTAAAGCGGCTATTCCAGGATGTCTTAATATGGGGCCTATAAGTCTGTCTGTTCTTTTAACTATATTTTTCCAAATGTTTCTTTCTTCATCGATTTGCCGCAACACCTCTTCATTTGTCACTTTATCCACCCATCTGATTTTTAACATTCTCCTGTAGGACCACATTTCAAAAGCTTCTGATCTTTTCTTCTCAGGGACTCTGATCGTCCAAGTTTCACTTTCATATAAAGCGATGCTCCAAACATATACTTTCAAAAATCTTTTCCTGACATTTAAATTAATTTTTGATTTGTAAACAAATTATATGCAACATAAAGCGCTTGAAATATGCATGAAGAATGCTTAAAATATGCATGAAAAGTGTTAAAATAAGCAACTTTAAATAATAAAATATAGTAATTTTTAGTTTTTTTATTTCAAAATCAGCATATAATTAGTAAGTAGTTGAATAACAGATCGATAATTAACAATTATTTAACATTTTGTTACTTTTGTAAATGTAAACAATCAGGTACTGTTCCAAATGTTCGGTAGTAAGATTATGTTCACTCAATGATTATGATCACGCAAAATATTTTTATTCGTGGAAAAGGATCGCTCCACATCCACTGAGGTAACTGGGCAGTATTTGAATTTGGGAGCTTTGTTAGCACTTATTGTTTCTGGTAAAAGTTCACCCGTCCCATTAATAAAACTATCAATTTTTCACAAAGGTTCAAAGCCTGGGTTATTGTTCCAAATGTTTTCATATTTTTCTTTAAGTTTACACGGGAATACCTCTGGCAATGCGGAGTTCATTTGGCGGAATTTATTCATTAACTGAGTAGATTCAGTCAACGCCAAACCTTGAGTTTCAAGCTTTTTATTACTCGCAGGTATGTGGGGAAAATGAGTACTAATCACAGCTATGTTTTTTGATACTAGAATCGTTAAATGCTTCCTTGGACTGACAAACTGCCATAGCCTCTACAATATTGAAGTCGTTTACTACACCTCTGATGGCCTCAAAATGTTCATTGTAAAACAGCACAGCTTCAAACCACGTTCCCTATCGAGTTACCACTGGTACCACTGGGACGTAAAGGCGCATTTGACAGTTTTTCTTTGTAGGCCTTATTATGAGCAGGTGCCTTAAGAAACACTTTCTTTGTTGATGAAATCAGTTTATTTACATTCCCAAACGTGGATTATACTTCTTGAGCAAATCGATGTACTCCGAGAGCAAAGCACGTCAGATGCATCATTTGCGTTTCGGCTGCCTTGATCATATAGGTAACCGCATCTGAGAAATGTACAAACACCCTTTTATCTGCAGAAGATTAAGGAAATATTTTTTTAATACATTAATTCACAAATCTGGCGATGGTAGAATGATTTATCTTTTCGAGTTCTTTGTAGGCCACCAGATAGGAAGAAGAGGGCTTTAGTTTTAATGTACCGACAATTAAATTCGCTATGTAACGACCACAAGCGTCGGTAGTTTTGTCAGCTGAAATCCAAGTAATGCTATCCTTGAGTTCATTGCGTATTTCTTCCAGAACATGTAGGTAAATTGTTGGTATGTAATCTTTACGCAATGTTGAGTCATCTGGTATATTTTGATTCAAGCAATATTTTCGCAGAAAAACGTTGAAGGTAGGATTTGTAAGTTTGTGAATGAGGAATATTACTTCTAAGCAACGCTTCACGTAAATCCATGCTAAAAGTAGTTTTTTTGTTTACTTTTTAAAGTGAAATCACTGCTACTTACCGCTTTTAAGTTGTTCTCGTGGGGCTTTCTTTTGCAATCCTGCGATATGAAGACTTGTCTTGACATGCCGGGTTATTTGAAACTTTTCTGTGCACAAATTATTTTTCTCGCAAGCTCGACTATAGAAAACATTTCCGTCGTATGTCAACGGTTCAGAATAGTCAGCTATCTACGAAGAGGCACTTTTTTCGGAAGGCATGGTACCGATTAAACCTTGCTCAAATAAATAAAAAACTAAACTAATACAATGAGCGCGTCAACAATAGCTTACATAATTTAATTGCCTAGTGGGAGGAGTGCTGCAGTAAGGCGTGTGCGACGCAGAACGGTATCGTCCGTCTTTGTCTCGCGTGAGACTGTGTTTTATTTTGCCTTATAATAATATTATCCTACCAAAACCATAGACTCGCAGCTCCTAAGTGCGCTCTAAGAGCGGTGAAACTTTTAGGTTTGGCCGAATACATCGTAAGATTTCATTTATTAACTAGGTACCCTACCGAAAAATATTGTAAATGTAGCTAAAATCACTAGATTTTAAGGAAAATATGCAATAACCGGTGAGAATGGGCTGAATATGCAAATCCATATAATCCAATTCTAGTAATTAGTAATAAAACATTTTACATTTATATACATATACATACATACAGAGTGATATATAAAGAATGTAGAAAACTTTCAGGAAATGTCATACCGGGAAAAATAAAGAAGAAAATTCATATAAAAATAGATTCGGAAACGCTTCGTTAGCGAGTGTCGGCTGACAAAACATTTCGTTTTAATTTCTTCGCCTTCGGTATAAATAAGCCAGTCTTTAAGTATTCGCATCCAAATTAAGTGGTTTTATATATAATGCGGACTGAAAAAGAAAAAAAAACATGTCCCATAACTGTATTTTTAGTCATTTTCCAGAAATTTGGGGCTAAAAAACGAAAGACCGGGGTCGAAAAACATATTATTTTATGTTTGGCGTAAAATAACTTAGTTAAACGGATAAAAAAACATATAAAAGTTTTAAACAAAACATGTAGAAAAATTTGATTCTGAGTAAAATAGTATGTTTAAAATCGATAGAAAATAAATACAGAAGTAAGAATTACGAAGTTTATTAAAAATACAGCGTATAAAAATGTGGTACATTTTAATCAGGTATTAAATGAAACACAACTTTCAATATATAAACCAAAAAATTAACAAGTTTAGAAAAATAACAAATACAAACAATAAAAACAACTTATAAACTGCTGAAAATGTCCTCTGCCACAGTGGATATACGAATAGTACTCTACTTAATGATCAATATTTTTGGTGGCATTCCGTAATTCTACAGATTGTATTAGTTGAATTGCACTGAGAATTTCAATAATTAGCACTTCCATTGTATTACATTTTTGTAAATATGTTTTAAATTGAGTAAAATTAGAGTTCCATCAAACAGTGAGTTTTAATTTTAATAATATTTTCATTGCATATTTCATTAAAATTAAATTTTTCGCGCATTCTTTAGTCTTTTTTCTGTTTTGAATAAATTAATTTCCGCTATAAAACAAGTCTTAAAATTTTTTTGGGGGTAATATGTATCTACCCGCACAAAACTTATTTTTTTCCCCCTAAATTCCTAGGCCGGTCATCCAATTAAGTATACATTGCCCAGGAGCGTGTCCATGCTGTATCCGAGCCTTTCCGCCAATCGGTTGTATGTCTGGCATGGCATGTCAGCCTGGGGCAACCAGATCTTTTAAATTATTATTTCTTATAATCCCTCATCCTTTTTCCCTTCTTTGGTTTTTGGGTATTTTTTATTTTGTTTCTTGTTCTTTTTCCGTCTTCCTAATCACTATTACGGTCTCCCTTGGAATCCCCAGCCACTCAACGAAACCGACATTTTGAGGCATGCCAGCAATCTTGGCTGTTGTCCAGCCCATATCCTATTTCGCGTCCTAGAAATCTAGTCGACGTTCTTCCTTAGTCTTCCTTCTTAACATGGTAACAGCGAAACCATCAACAGCTCGCCAGTTGGCTTCGGATATTAGCATGAAGCCAATTAAATCAACAGGCTTTCTTTTTCCTGTTTAGCCTCCGGGAATTACTGTTCAGGTATTATTACTTCAGAGGATGATATATATGAGTGTAAATGAAGAGTAGCCTTGCACATTCTCAGTTCGACCATTCCTGAGATGTCTGGTTAATTGAAACCCAACCACCAAAGAGCACCGGTATCCACGATCTAGTATTAAAATCCGTATAAAAGTAGCCTTTACTGGGACTTGAACGCTGGAACTCTAGATTTCCAAATCAGCTGATTTCAAATCATCAGGCTGTAAACCATCAATCCCATCCACAGAAAACTAAAGTTCATTTTTATTAATTAAGTTAAATACAATAGAATTTTACATTTTATGATAATTTTATTAATTTATAAAACAACCGATTAGCTAAATGTTTTATCACTTACTGCGAGTTTTTATTATTCTCCAAACTTAGTTTATAAATTAAATGAAAAAAAAACACGTACGTCGTATCTTAATTCACTTAATCTGTTCGATTATTCGTAAAAAGGCAGAAAAAATTAATTTAAAAATTCAAAGGCCATTAGACATGGAATTAGAAATGTACATCTGTATACGTAACCAAATGTTATTTCGTTTTATACTATCATATTTGTAAGTGTAGGTTAAAGGTTATAATTTCATTATTGATCGATATAATTTTCTTATAATGCTCTTATATAGCAGTCAAGGAGGTGATGCAGAACCTCGGTGTATATAGTAAATTAGGAAGAGTTCAAGAACATCCTCTTACCTTAGAATGAGAATATACTAGCGACACCGTTAGCGGTGTTATCTACGACTTTTATCACTGTAATACTTGGAGTTAGCTATACTCTCTCTCTAAAACCGTGTCCTTAAAATGATTATAATACAGTTTAAAATTAAAAAGTTAAACTACATCTAATTTTTGTATTTTTAGTGTTTTCCACAGAATAAATAAATGAATTATTTCTATTAATTTAGCTACGTGCGGAATTAAATTTTATATTAGTCTAGTTGGTTTTGTAATCAAATTGTTAAGCAATATGTAGTTTTACACCACCTATTTTTCATTAAAATATTTCGGAATTTTGTTTGCCTATACAAGATCCGTGTTACACAATTTCGAATAACACTTTTTTATTGAATTAAAAATAAATTAAAACAGATAAATTGCCATATTTTCCCGGTGGAATGCTTATTTACTCTACTTGTTAAAAACAACCTTTAAACATTTTTTAAAAAATATGATGTGGATCACATGACTTCCTTGTACGCCTATTGAATTACATATAAACATTTTTAAAAGTACATAAAATTTTATTTCACAAATAACTTCTGATATTTTTTAATATATATGTTTTATTATTGCTATTATTGAATTATTATTAATCGAGAATTTTTTTTACAATCAGAGGTTAATAATTATTAATAAATCAATATGTTTAAATTAAAAAAAAAGTTAAAAAAAAGGAGATGAAGTCGGATTTGAACTGAAGTGCCTTCCCCTTGAAAGATCCAAATATTTCATTAGCCTAATTAAAATTTTATTTGGCTACAACTCTGGAACCAATAAAAATAACTACCACTTATGATATATCGTTGAAAATTTGAAAAGCGCTCAGCGAGACCTTATTATTGCAGTTAAGAAAAAGTTCAAATCCATATTTTTTTTGGATTTTGGACTTTTTTGGACACTTTTGGCCCAGTAAATTGCAATCAAAAGGGAAGGTCCACAACTAAATGTTATAACAGTCCTAAAACCAAAATTTCAACATACTACGGCTATTCGTTTTTGACTTATGCGAGATACATACGTACGTACAGACGTCACGCCGAAACAAGTCAAAATGGATTCAAGGATGGTCAAAATGAATATTTCCGTTGAAATTTGAATGAAATTTTTCGCGATCACAATACTTCTTCCTTTACTTCGTACAAGGAAGTAAAAACTGAAAACAAAATTGTTATACTTTTCTGGCATTAGTTATTTATATCCATTATCCAATGTTGTTATATATAAAAAAAAAATCGATATTTTTAAACTTTGATCGGTTCCCCACCCACAATATTGCCCTCATTTTTTTTTCTTGCAGTACTACTATGCTTAGGAACACAAGAAATTCGGTTAAATATGTCTAATAAATAAAAAGATAGCTTTTTAAATTTTTGGAAGGGAAAATTGGGGAAAAATGTTTTTTTTTTAAATGGTAAATAATAATGTATTTATACAAAGATACTTACTTGATATAAAGTTTAGTTATGTTTGCAAAATTTTGAGAAAATTGATCAAAAGAAACTATCTACCCTACCCCAGGAGATATTGGCCCCAAACCTTTCACCACAAATTTCCCCGTATACACGAATCTCTGTACAAGATTTCATCAAAACCATTTTATCTAGTGAATAGCTTCAAACAAGCCACGTATATACGTACAATAACGTATGTTACATGTGCAATATGATTGAACATTTCTAATTACGTGTTTTTAATAGCCTTTGGAGTTTTAAATGTTAAGAATAATGAACATTTTTCTGTCTTTTTACAAGTAATCGAATGGATTAACTGAACTGAGATACCACGTATTTTTTTCATTTATTTTATGAACTAAGTACTTTATAAAAGTACGGGGACGAACATTACCTCCTGCTCTTTATTTTTTGGGGTTCCAGGGTCATGAAACGTCGAAAAATAAAACCCACACCCCATTTTATGAAAATATTGCCATATTTTCCTTCCTGCAGCAAAGCTCTAGAGCTGTGATGCCGGAAAGTAAAACTAAAATTTACAAAATAGTATTATTTTTATAATGGTTTGTTACAAAATGATAAAAATAAAACATTTTATTTTCAACAATAATTGAATTTCTTTTCAGTAGAAAATTTATACATGAAAATAGTTAACAAATACTTGCTAATTTGATGTTATTTTTACACGACTGCCCAAAAAGGAGTTTAATGCATTTAGGGTGTACGTATGTTTGTTTCACCATAGCAACTCAACGGCTGAACTAATTTAGATGTATGACCTCGCGTTGAAATCCATACGTTATCGGGGTGTCATAGGGTACATAAATATGCACAGTATGTCTGAAAAGTTCCCAAACTAAATTATATAAAAATACAGATTTAAAGATAAACGAATTTACTTACATCAGCCCTCTACATAGAACCTTACTCTTGTTATACACTTGTTGCAGCGCCGGTAAAGCCCGTCAAACGCTCTGGAGAAATCTTTTACGGGATCACCTTCAACTGCTCGGTGGAAGCCCTTAGAATGGCCGGAATTTCGTCGAAAAAGCGGCCTTTCACCTTCAACTTGAGTTTTGGGAATATAAAATAATCTGCGAGAGCCAAGTCAGGTGAATAGGGCGCGTAAGATAAGATGGTAATTTGATTTGCGGCGTAATAACGTGTTACAACTGTTGCCATGTGTGCCGGGGCATTGTCGTGCAAGAGAGTCCAACTGTCCGGATCCGGTACTCGGATCGGATTCGATGAATGCGACGCATCAGGCGTTTCATTACTTCCAAATAGAATTTAGAATTCACGGTCTGACAAATTGTGATAAATTCATGATGAACTAGACCCTTTGAGTCGAAGAATGCAATCAACATCCTTCTCACTCTTGATTTTTACTACCTGACTTTCGCCGGCCTTTTTGCTCCAGGATCCAACCAAGTAGCGGATCGACGCTTGGTTTGCGGATCATACATGAAGCACCAGCTTTATCCCCAGTTACAAAAAATTCGGGTCACTATCGGCAGTTTCAACGAAGTCTTGAGCTCAAGAAAGACGCACCTGGTTTTGTACTTTGGTCAAGAAGTGTGGAACGTAACGAAAGCACACCTTCGGCAGTTCAGTTTTTCTGTTAGAACTGTTTGTACGGCTTATTTACCGCGATATTTAATTCTTCTACTATGGCCCGAATGGTAAGATGAGGTTGTTCGAGCAGGAGCGCGCGCACTTTCGCAACGTTTTCATCGTGAACAGCTGTTGACAGCCTCTCGCCTTGTTCGTCGTCATCCAACGACTCTCTACCGTCTTTAAACCGCTTCCACCACGTTGTAGGGTGAGATGTGGCTTCATACCGAATGCTTGCTGTATCATAGAATAAATTTCAAAGAAAGATTTTTGAAGTCGAACACAAAATTTTATCGTGCTACTCTGTTTAATGTCGTGAGCTCACACAAGGTCACATGAACACTACGTACGCTGCCGAATTTAATTCGAGACTGGAGTGATGAAAATTTGTACACACACTCGTCAGACATAGTATTACGTAGTTCCTTGGTTGTCTGAGAGATGGCAGTACTTGTATCGACTACAGAAATTTAGTTCGGGAACTTTTCAGACCTACTGTCGTTTGTGTGTGTGTTTTTTTTCCGGTATCCATAAATGACAGTTTAATCTTTATTACGAAGATCTACATTTATCCTTCTAGATAACAAAAATCACCATGTACATGACAGCAATGGTTTGACAGTAACCACAATTAAGTTAAATATCTAATTTTACGTTTGATTTATTTCATCCAGATAAACCATTTTAACCCACCGGGTTGGTCTAGTGGTGAACGCGTCTTCCCAAATCAGCTGATTTGGAAGTCGAGAGTTTCAGCGTTCAACTCCTACTATTGGCAATGACTTTTACGCGAATTTGAGTACTAGATCGTGGATACCGGTGTTCTTTGGTGGTTGGGTTTCAATTAACCACACATCTCAGAAATGGTCAACCTGAGACTGTATAAGATTACACTTCATTTACACTCATACATATTAATTACCTGAGCGGTAATTCCCCGAGACTAACCAGAAAAAGAAAGAAAAGATGAACTATTTTAAAATAATAAAGTTTCTTCAATATTAGAAAAATACAAAAGTTTCCAGTTGAAGAAATTCAGGTTGTCTTACGAAGTTCTTTTATATTTAACAAAGTTCCCTTAAAATATTATAAATATCTCTACTCTATTCTCGCAGAATCTTTGTTTTATCTTGATTACCGTTTAAAGCTGAGGTTCCTAATTTAGTTATCTGTGATATCTAAGGGTCTGAATGTCAAAAACACCATGAAATACCAAAATTCAAGAGTAAAGCCATACATATTATCTCTTTCAAAAACTTCCAAAAAGCGTACAACTCAATAGACTGAAACTCCCTCTTCTCCAAACTAAAAGATATACACCTAGACAACATAACCACCAACCTAATTAAAGAAACCCTCACCGGCACATACCTCGAAGTAAATTCATGTGAGAAGTATCCGATTCTTTCAAAGATTAAAACCGGCGTACAAAGAGACGGACTCTCACCACTAATATTTAACTGGGAAATAAAATAAATACGAAAAATAGTTAGAGAACGGAATCAAAAAATCCATATTGGAATCCGCTAGAAAAAAAAAACAGCTATCAACTGTTCAGCCTTTACAGAGGACAAATCTTTACTAGTTGAATATGGAATAAAGCCAAAGAACATGAAAAACAAGCAGTGAAAATAGGTCTTAAAATTTCCTTCGAAAACACCAAAATAATATAAAAACATCACAAATCTACTACGAGACCTTAAAATTGGTGAATAAGAGATAGAAATGGTCAAAAGATTTAAATATCTCGGAGCACGGATCAGCTGGAATACCATCGAGAAAAGGCAATGGAAACCAAAAGAAACAAACTTGAACAAGCTTTTCAACTCACCAAAAACACCTACAACAAAAAATTTCTATCCTAGAATGCAGAACACGTTAATCAAACCGGAAGCCCTTCTGCAGCCGAAATATTACCCATCACCAATTACGGCCCAATCGAAAGACTGGAAATAAAAGAAAAATCTTATGAAAAATCCTAGATTCCCAAATTCCAAAACAACAAAGTAATCGACATTAAAACGAAATCCTATATCAAAAAACAGAAAAAGTATCAGACGTAATGAAAAAGAAAAATCGACTTCTACAGACTCGGAATGAGGTCAGACTAACCAAAGAAATCTTTGATTATCTCCACACACACAAAAAAAAAAAAAAAAACAAATCAGATTAGTTCAATCAAACAGAAAAATCCTAGAATCCTAGAACAGAAAGATCCTACGGTACTCGAAATCACAGAAAACATGTTTGTGAGCAAAACCTAAAAAAAAATCAAAAAGGACAAGAAAACGAGGTTCCAAGCCCAAAAACAAACGTAAGATCCAATTTTCCGTAGAACAAAGGAACGTGACATCGGAAAGAAACAATATTGAAGAATTAAACAACACTGGGCTAAAAAAAAAGGCAGAAAACAAAAAAAAAATTAATCCAACGTATTCCCTACCTCTGGGGTGAAACGAAAAAGAAGAAAATGAAAGTTTAAAATTTTGGACATTTAGAAAGGAAATTCTATATCTTAATTTAATGTATTAATTTATAAAAAAAAGAAAACATTTAACCAATAAAAATTTAAAAAACAAATAACATATGTTATATACTAATTAGAGTTTAAATAATGAAAAAGGTAAACGTAAAAAAAATTAAAATTGCATATCTCCTAGGTAAAGTTGATTAATGAAATCTCTTTACAAACTTTTACTACCCACTCTCTTTTATCATTAGCAACTAAAGTTGAATGAACTCTCAATAGTGAATCAGATCGTTAAATATACATAACAGACACGTACAGTAAACACAAATTAATCTTCATTTCATACCTACCTGGTGGGTGAATATGATGCGATATTTACTTATGAACCTTTCTGTCAGAGTGTTTTGCATATAGGAAGTTAACTCGGCCATATCAAATTTGATTCATCTGTTATAAAATTATGATTTTATCAACTAAACAACACACAGATAAGCACACACATAGAATCGTAAAAACATAGGACGCAATATCGTTACAGTTTTTACCTCTTTGGCGTTAAAAACATGTAATATTAAGGAATACCCCAAAAATTTATATAAAAGAAATACGAATTACTCGTATGACTATAATTAAAATAAAATTAATTATTCATTTTAAAACGGATTTCGTTTATCTCCAAGCTTATGTATATTGGTCAACAATTCCATTAGAATTAAAATACAAATTCGTAATTTAATTACTTTCAAAATATTAGGATCTGCGATTATTTTATTATTTTCCCTTTCTCACCATTCACTCATAATTAGAATATTTAGACTTTTTCAGTAATCACAAAAACATTTTATTTACACAAATAAGGCAAATATAATATTTACTAATAATGTTAAATGAATAAATTAACAATTAATGTAATCTACCTTTCCAGCACGTTAATATGTACTCTAGATTTTTCGGCCTACCTGGAAGCCATTATCAGGAGTTAAAATAAACGCTTTTAAAATCAAAAGTTTAAAAAATCATAGTTAAAATTTAAAAACAGTCATGACTGTACCGGTCCTACAGTACCAGTAGAGTATACTGGTAAGACTGAGACAGTCATGACTGTAATTATATTAATTTTAACTCCTGATGACGGTTTCCGGATACGCCGAAAGATCAGAGTACACATTTCAACGTGCTACTAAGGTGGATTACATTAATTGTTAATTTATTCATTTACAAATAAATCTAAAACATTTCTTTAACAGAGAAAAATTTTATTATTTCTGAAAGGATTAAAACTTTGCGTAAATTCACTATATTACGAATGTAAATGGGTGTAAATAAATAATATCCGATTTCATCTTGTTCTGCCTAGTGGCAGGTCCCTTACGCCACTGCTTTCGCCATTTATTTCTATCTCGTTTAGTTCCCTTGTAGTTTACAATCTTCATCTCATCTATTAACTTCATCCATATCCTTCCTCGCTTTTTTTCTCCTTTTACTGACTCTTCAAATGCAATTGTGTAAATGTAAGTTAAATTTCTTAATTTTACGATTGTGTTAAAAAAAAAATAATTTTATTTTTACTTATTACTTCCTTGTATGACGTAAAGGAACTAGTGTGATAGCGGAAAATTTCGGTTTTCAGATTCTAATTGAAATATCCACTTTGACCATTCCTACAAACATTTTCACTAGTTTTCGGTGTAACGTCTGTACGTATGTACGACGCATAACTCAAAAAACGATTAGCCGCAGGATGTTAAAATTTTGGATTAAGGACTGTTTTAACATCTACTTGTGCACCTCCCCTTTTGATTGTAATCGACTTGACCAAAAGTGCCATAAATAATTTTCGACATATCTTTGCGTTTCACTTCCCTCAGACCCGAAAACCACCGTCAGTTTATATATATATATATATATATATATATATATATATATATATATATTTCACTTTCTTGTGGAAACGATAACTGCCGTAATTTTGCGCCAATCACTTTCAAATTGATACATAAAATATAACGACCAAAAATCTCGGTCGAGTTCGTTAATGAGCAAATTCGGACAATGAGGGTGTAAATGGGAGGGCGGGTTTCGAAAAAACAAAATATCGGTATAACTTTAAAAAAATCGAATTCGTTTAAAGTTCCTACTATTCTTTGGATATGGGCCTAAAACTCATCTAAATAAAATATTTTTACATCACCAACCACTGGTCCAGGGAGTACAAAAAATGGGGTTTCGAAGATAAAATATCATACCTCCCTTAATAGGCAGAGTATCGAGTCGGTTTAAAGTGGTCGTCGGTCCTCTAAACATTACCTAAAACCTTTTGTTTGAAACAATTTTTTATATGACCAACCCTTACGACAAGGAATGACCAAAATGTTGCTGAAATTTTAAGAGGATGGGGTTTGTCGTTTGCTAAACATACAAAACGTTTTTTCACATGCAACCATTGTAGTATTGAGTAAATTTGAAGTTTTTCTTAACTTTAGGGTGGAAATTTTTGTTATCTTCTACTTAGCACCGACGAAATCTACCTCCGCCTTCTGGCGTGCTGATTTTTTTTATAATCTTTTACAAAATTTATTACTTATTTATAAACTTAATTATATGAAAAGTAAAAAAAATCTTTATTTTAATAAGATGAGAGGTGATACATTTTATTAAATATTTCATTTGAATTGGTGTATAAATATCTTGATGATTTTATATAAAAGGATTAGTGTAAATAATTATTTAATACCGATATATGAAGAACGATTTATTGCTTATCTTTGTTTCCTTCAACAGAGAGGATCAAAAGCGGGATACGATATTTGAGAGATGAAGAAAAGAAAATTGAATCACAATATTTTATAATGAAAAATGATTTCAACAACAGAGAGCGGATCGTGAGATAGACACATTTTATACAGTAGATGCTAGAAAAAGAAAATGACAGGAATAGAATGAGACAGAATAAGTGTGAAAAGAGAAGGAGAACTGTTATTCAAGGAGGGGATTTTCATAGGTAACACACAAGTTGAGCGACTATATTTGACGTGAACCAATATATCAAACGCCTCCGTACAGAACATCAGATTTATTTGTTGCATTCTTACGCTCATTGTTTGGCATTTTTAATAACACGTACAAAAATATTTACTGTTGCTTTAACAGCTAAATCTTTTGCAAGATTCAGTTTTAGCGTTTGAGTAATATCGTCATTTTGTAACGATTCATAGTATTTAATTTCTGGAAATTGAGTAAAACCTAAAAAACAGAATCTATTTTGCAGATGTAGGGAAGGCATCGCCGATAGAGAAGAGGGTAGTTTTTTTCATATTTATAATATTGTAACTTTTAAAATCCCTTTCATGTTGCGAGATTAAAATTCATGTCCGTTTGCCTCACGCCCACGACAATCTTCTTACAGTAATCTAGTAATGTCCTCGCCGAAAAAAGTAATAGACTTTTTTCGGAAAGAAAATTTTGTTCAAAATACTTTATAATTTAATTTAATATAATTTTCTTTCTTTTAAACAGATATAATCTTATAAAATTTATTTCATTCTGGCTTTATTAATTATAATATCTTTATATATCTTGGATGATTAGTTTAATCTTTATGACTTCCTTTTAAAGTGAAAAAAAACGAAGGTGACTTTATTTTACTACCTTTTGTAAAAAATCTGAAGTAGACAGAACATGACTTCCTTGTACGCCTATTAAATTACATGAACACATTTTTTTAAGAAGAAAGGTACATAAAATTTTATTTCATTAATAACTTCTGATATTTATTTTTATTATTGAATTATTGTTTATCGTAATTTTTTTTTCCAATCAGAGATTAATAATTATTATAAATAAATCAATATATTTAAATTAAAAGAAAAGTTAAAAAAAGAAATGAAGTCTGATTCAAACCGATGTGCCTTCCCCTTGTAAGATCCAAATATTTCATTAATTAAAATTGCATTTGACTATAACTCTGGAATCAATGAAAATAAATACCACTTATGATATATCGTTGAAAAGCTGTCAATGAAGTATTAATACTGCAGTTAATAAGTAATTTTTTCACTATTTCGTCAGTACAATCTTCGAATCGTGTTTTTTTAATCGGTGTAAAAATTTTAATAATTATGAGTGTAATAATAAAAAAAATTTGAACTAATTTTTTAATCTTTTTTTTTTTATTTTAGTATTTTTTATATTTTATCGACTGCTGACAGATAAATCAATAATTATAAAATCTTTGTAAGTTTTGATATTTCTGAAAGGTATAAATTACAAATAATCCCTGAACTGAATTTTCATGTTTTATAAATTCAAAATTATATTGAAAAGATTATAAAAAACTGCCAAAAAAATGTCTTTTAGAAATAAATAAAATATTTACAAAAGCAGATAAATTGAAGATGAAATAATTCAATTACTTTATATTTTTTTAATTTTCATTATTCAGTTTTGATTATTTTCAAAAACCAAATTAAATATGTGTTATATTAACAAATTTAATAAATTGAAAAATAATGATAACGTAAAAAGAAGAATAATAAGTTTTTTTTATTATAAATCTTAGTTTAATTTTAAGTATGTTAAAATAATGTCTAGCATTATACTTTAGCTTAACGAATGAATTTTACCTTCACTGTTCATATATTTTAGTCAACTTAAAATGAAAGGCAAAAAGATTTTTTTTTATATTTATGAAAGCGACTCTTCAATATTAAGTAACTTATTAGATCCTTAAAAAAAAAAGAAAAAAGAAAAAGCTTTTATAAAAAAAAGGAATGTCATTTTCATTGACGCGATATCAGAACAAATTAGGTAATACTGAAAGCAAAATATTCCCGGTTTAATATGAGAATTAGATGATTTATATAATCCAAGTATAAAATGAGATTACAAGTTATAACCTCTCTATTTTATACAGTACACTGCCACCACTTGTGTCACTCAGTTGTGTCACGCCTTCTTTATGTTATGATGGATCACATTCTCGTACGCTATAGCTTGTATATTCTACCTTTGTCATATGCAAACAATCATCCACACGCGTACGTGCAGATAAAAAAAAAGTGGTTAAATATAAAATTTATGGAATATTGATTTTCACAAATATATAAGTTCACATCAACCTTCCATTGAAAAAAAATTATTTTAAGAATATTTTTCATTTTCTTTAAGTTTAAACCAAAATATACTTAAATTTATGTTTTAATCGTATTAGTTTATTTATACCATACTACCAAAAAAAAAAAATAAATAAAACATTAATTTTCAAAAATTCCTTGTTTTTACTCCTATTTTCTTCCCTCTGGCTGCAAGAAAAAAAAATAAACGTTAATTAATCCCTCCTTTAGGAATTTTTAGTATAGTATACTGTTCAGGGCTGTTATCATAGTTATGTTTTATCAAAATTTATATCCAGTGAAGAATTAATTTTACAATTTTTTTACTGTTTTTCGTAAAAAACAGATTAAAAAATTCAGTTACTTAGATTTAATTTAATTAAATTGAGTTTTTAGAAATTCAATTGTTTTTTTATAAAATGAATTACCGTTTTTTAGCTTTTTTTTTATCTTAACTAGAATTCTATACAGAAGAATTGAAAGAAGAGTGGAAGAAGGATTAGGAGAAGACCAATTTGGTTTCAGGAAAGTATAGGGACAAGAAAAGCAATTTTAGGCCTCAGATTAATAGTAAAAGGAAGATTGAAGAAAAACAAACCAACATACTTGGCATTTATAAACCTGGTAAAGGTATTCGATAACATAGCCTGGAATAAAATGTTCAGCATTTTAAAAAAAATTAAGGGCTCAAATACAGAGATAGAAGAACAATTGCTAACATTTACAGGAGCCAAACAGCAATAGTAATAATTGAAGAACATAAGAAAGAAGCCGTAATAAGAAAGGGAGTCCGACAAGGATGTTCGCTATCCCCGTTACTTTTTAATCTTTACATAGAACGAGCAGTTAATGATGTTAAAGAACAATTTAGATCCGGAGTAACAGTATAAGGTGAAAAGATAAAGATGATACGATTTGCTGATGATATAGTAATTCTAGTTAAGAGTAAAAAGGATTTAGAAAAAACAATGAACGGCATGGATGAAATCCAACCCAAGAACTACCGCATGAAAATAAACAAGAACAAAACGAAAGTAATGAAATGTAGTAGAAATAACAAAGATGGACCACTGAATGTGAAAACAGGAGGAGAAAAGATTATGGAGGTAGGAAGAATTTTGTTATTTGGGAAGTAGAATTACTAAAGATGGACGAAGTAGGAGCGATATAAAATGCCGAATAGCACAGGCGAAACGAGCTTTCAATCAGAAATGTAATTTGTTTACATCAAAAATTAATTTAAATGTCAGGAAAAGATGTTTGAAAGAATATATGTTTGGAGCGTCGCTTTATATGGAAGTGAAACTTGGACGATCGGAGTATCTGAGAAAAAAAGATTAGAAGCTTTTCAAATGCGGTGCTATAGGAGAATGTTAAAAATCAGATGGGCGGATAAAGTGACAAATGAAGAGGTGTTGCGGCAAATCGATCAAGAAAGGAGCATTTGGAAAAATATAGTTAAAAGAAAAGACAGACTTATAGGCCACATATTAGGACAACCTGGAATAGTCGCTTTAATATTAGAGGGTCAGGTAGAAGGAAAAAATTGTGTAGGCAGGCAACGTTTGGAATATGTAAATCAGACTGTTAGGGATGTAGGATGTAGGGGGTATACCGAAATGAAGCGACTAGCACTAGATAGGGTATCTTGGAGAGCTGCATCAAACCAGTCAAATGACTGAAGACAAAAAAAAAAACGTTTTTTTTAGAAGATTAAGAACAAATTAAAAATTTTACAATTTAAAATAAAAATAATCCTAAAAATTGTAAAGAGTAAACAATTACTCTTTGAAGATTTAGATATTAAATGTTACGTTGTAATAATACGCACATTATATGAGGATCGTTCATTAATTAAAGGAAACTTTTACTGGAATAAACAAACTTTTTAACTTTCAAGTTGGCACCCCTGACATAGAAACTGTCAAGCTGCTCCAAAAGAATTTTCATTATTATAAACTCCTTTGCGTACTTCAAAATGTGTCAGCTTAGCTTGATACATAAACTGTTTAAGATAAGATTTTTATTCTCTCAAAGTGTAACAACGGCCAATATTAACTCGCAGAAGGTAAAAAGTTTATTAATTATGAAAATTTATACTAACGGATCGATAAAAGTTTAAATCGAACAAAACAATTGTCACAGATTTTCATTTTAGCGGAATACCAGTGGAAGTTTTGAGTGGAAATTTTGTAATATCGCATTAATGATTTTATTCGCAAGGATAGACATATAAAAATTTGAGAGAAGCAGCGATTTGTCGTACGAATATTGAAATTGTTTGTTTCATTACCCATGATAAGCTGAATTACCGTAAAACGGTTCAAGGTGGATTCCGAGACCGTCTCAAATATCGCAAAAAATCAAAATCACAAGACATCCGTATTCAGATTTGTACGAAACAAAGACGACCTTTTTAAAAAATGTAATGCATTTTTGTAGACTGTAAAATAGATGAAGCTTGAATTCATCGTTTTAAAACGGAAATTTAAATTTCAATGTACAGAATGGAAACATCCGAATTCTTTGTCAGAAAAAAATCAAAACTTAAATGCATCAGCCGATAGTGTTGCTAACGGTGACTTGGGACTCTCCAATCCAATAGCCATTTGACATTAAAAAAAAAATGACAAAAACTTGGTACGGAAGTTTTTGTAGTTTGAATTTAATAACATATATATATATATATATACATAAAGATGATTTCTGGATCATTAAGGAGACACAGCTCCTTAATTAACAATTTAATTAAGTAAATGGAATAAAAGCTTCACTAAGCAAAAACTTCACTTTTTAATTACTTTGTACATTAAATGTTTGATTGAAAATTTGTTTGATATTTTATAAATTCCAATGATTTATCTTTTGAAATCCAGATTAACCTACAAATTAACCTCATGAAATGTATGATAATAATTTTATTAAAATCAAGTATTAATTAGTAATTAGGAAATATTAACTGACTACAAAGCAAGTTTTTTTTTTAAATTTTAAATATTCTTGTAATATTACTTTACTGTATTATTTATTTTTACTGAACTGTTGTCCAAACGAAACGTTTTTGGATACTTTTGGTTCAATCGATTGTAATCAAAAGGGGAGGTGTACAACTAGATGCTACAACAGTCCTAAATCTAAATTTTCAACAACGGCTGATCGTTTTTAGTTATGCAAGATACATACTACGTACTGACGTCACGCCAAAACTAGTCAAAATGGATTCAGGGAAGGTAAAAATGGATATTTCCGTTAAAATCTGAAAACCGAAATTTTTCAGGATCACAATACTTCCTACAAGGAAGTAAAAAGGTTAAATTTTTTACTACTTAAACTAAAGGAAGTATTGTGATCGCAAAAAAATTCGGTTTTCAAATTTCAACGGAAATATCCATTTTGATCATCCCTGAAACCATTTTGACTAGTTTCGGCGTGAAGTCTGTACGTACATGACACGTATGTACCTATCACGCATAACTCAAAATCGATTAGCTGTAGGATGTTGAAAATTTGGATTTAGGACTGTTGTAATATCTAGTTGTGCACCGCCCCTTCTTATTGCAATCAACTGAACCAAAAGTATCCAAAAAAAGCCCAAAATCCAAAACATTTGGATTTTGTCTTTTTCTTACCTGCAGTAATAAGCCCTCATTGAGTGCTTTTCAATGCTATATTATAAGTAGTAATTATTTTCATTGGTGTCAGAGTTATAGCCAATAGAAATTATAATTAAATATTTGGATCTTATAAGGGGAAGGAACATCGGTTGAAATCAGGCTTCATCTCCTTTTTTTAAATTTAAATATATATATATATATATATATATTTTTTTTTTTTTTTTTTTTTTTAACCTCCAGGGCCGCAGTTAAGCATTACTGTACAGAGGATGAGATAAATGATTTGTAGCGTGTGTGAAACATGCCATGCCTGACCGGGATTCGAATCCGGGACCTCCGGGTAATTTAAATATATTGATTTATTAATTATTAACCTCTGATTGTAAAAAAGTTTTACGATAAATAATAATTCAATAATAAAAATAAAATATGAAAAAATATCTGAAGTTATTAATGAAATAAAATTTTATGTACTTTTCATTAAAAAAAAAAAAAAAAGTTTATATGTAATTTATTTAATACGAGTACAAGGAAGTCATGTGATATACACATCAGATTTTTCGTTTTATTCAAATGAGAAATCTATTATGAAGAACTAAAGTCAATAAAACTACCGGAAGTTAATATAATATCTTTTTATCCTTTACGAATACAAAACTAAAAGTAAGTTCAAGGTGTTTTTCCTTTTACGTTCTTATAAAAATAAGTTAATATAAAAAAAGAAATAGTTAATAAAAAGATATTTTCAAATCATTGAATACGTATTCCTTTATATTCTTAAAATTATAAATACTATTTATTGTAAAGTATTTTATAAAATATAATAGCTACTTGATAGGAGTAACGGAGTTGATAGGATAAAAATAAAGTTACGTGTTGTAATATTAATTAGCCTACTACATTTAGAATCTTCATAAATTGACGCTAGGGCACCTAATCAGATTCATAAATAAAACCTTATCATTACAATTACATAACAATTAGTAGGTTACCGTATTGTCATACTGCAGCTTAAATAACCTTTAAAATTTATATTGTATTTTATTAACCTTATCTTTTTTTCCTATCCTTATTAACCTCCCCCCGGGATTAACCGGTATCATCACTTTTCAACATTACCTTCTAGTTACTTCCGCAATGACGTGAAAGCAGGTAGCCCCACCCTAGCTTAGCCCCTTTTCGGGGCCCCTATCGGGTTCTTCCGTATGTCAACCAGACGTTCCGATATCCTCTTCTGGATAGCCAAAGCGCCCCTCCACAGGGAATTAACTTTATCTTAGAAAAATATTTCTTTCAAGTTGCATTAAATAAAAAATATAAGATATTTTTTATTTTTATTTTGATCTTTACAATATAGAAAACAATTAAAGACTGATACACACAAGGATTGATTGAAACAAGTACAATAATATTTTTGATACAGACACTGTAGAATACTTAAAACGAGTTGAGAAGTAAAGTTCGACTTTCAATAAATGCTGAGTTTTTTTATAATTATTTTATGTACGGTTAGTTCTTTCTAAATTCTTCTGTATTTGTGTGAGAATAGAGAATTTTTAATAATGGATGTATCACCTAGAAAGGAATGGTGTAATTGCTTTATGTGAAAACAGTATATTACTCGACGACATATTATTGGCCAAATGTAAGGCGAGTTGAAATACAGTTAACTGGAAAGTATAACTTGTTCATTATCACTTAAACGTGAAATAATTTATGGGAGGAAAACAACTTCACATGTGAAACATGTTGATAAGAAAAATGAAGGTAGGTCCTTAAAAAAAAAGAAAAACTTGTAGAACCCGAAGAAAATTCGTTAGTGGTTCATCGGAAATTGTTAGAGGTCGGTTGGAAGGCCATCATCATATTTTAACATCTACATTGATGAAAAAAAGGCTTGATCGAAGTAGAAAATATAAAGAATGGACTCAGGAAAACTGGAGGTATTTTTTTCTGATGAATCCCAATTTTATGTTCAAGGAATTTAAGGTTCCGCTCCTAAGATTACCCGATGGTGAATGTTAAACCTGAAACATATCTACCAATTCGAAGTATCCTCTGTAAAAGATGTTTTATTGTTGTTTTACATTTAATAAATTTAACTATATAATGGAAATTATTACTTATGTTTTCTGAAGGTATGATGAATAGTAAAAAAAAAATTACCATTACTGAAGCAGAGTATTACTAGAATTAATAAAACTTCAGAGCTTGATGAGCAAAAATTATAATTATTTTTTTGAAACAGGTATAAAAGTCTAGATTATCCTGGAAATTTACCAGATATGAATCCAATTTCATAACGTGGTCTATTTCAAAAGACAAGCTCAAGAAAATGGATTGTACAACTAAAGAAAAGATGATTTTGTCACTTATACGAACGTGGTTTCATGACCCAGAAATCTAAAAGAAGGATAAATTATTGGTTAACTAGATGCCTAATAAGATAAAAATATTAATTAAAGTTAAAGGAGTATAAACTAACTACTACAAAGCATTTTCATATAAATAATATTTTCCTACGTTTTATATTTTATTTTAATTGAAATATTTTGTTTCAAATGATTTGCATAACAATGTCTGTGTGTATACCGGATGTGTATTTTGTACATATACCGGATGTCCGAAGAGCTCTGATGATTTAAATTTAAATTTCATTTTTATCCATTTAGAATTACGTATATATGTGTTTCATTACATGAAAACACAATTCTTTTCCATCTCTATGTAATTCAATATGAGCACAGTTTGTTGGCCTAAAGACGTCAAACCAGATAATCTCTTTTTACACTTGCCTAGCACGTCTCCAGGAATCGCTTCCACGGGTATTATTATCCTTTGGCGCAAGTAGTCAAATAACTGGATTATTTCTCGGTATGCGATGTCTTTTACGTAGTCCCAAACGAAGAAATCCAATGGCGTCAAATCGGGTTTTCGTGATTACCAAGCGACATGAGCTTCTTTCTCCCTCCAGTCTTCTGAAAACCAGTCGTTAAGTGCAGTCCGCGCAATTTCTGCATGATGTAGAGGAGCTCCATGCTGTTGGAAAATTAGCCCCTCCACTCTTTCAACCTGTAGAAAAGAAAGTATTGTACGTATTCGTATTAGAGTACACCATGGCCATAATCTGTTTGGGGAAAAATGCGGTCCAAAATATGATTATTCATATCATACCAGACATTCCCTTTCCGAAAGTTGCGGAATTTCCCCAATTCGTGTGGATTTTCTGAGCCCCATACTCAAAAATTATGGTAATTTACCACTCCATTAACATGAAATGTGACTTCATCAGAAAATACTGTAGCTGCATGTGGTTCTCATGAGCAGAAATGAAGTCTTACATGAATGTTTCAGATTAAACTCTGTGGCTTATCGCTAGGAGTAGCTCAGTTTTTATTTCCGAAGTTTCAATCGCTTGCGACAAACATCATAAATAGTTATTTTACGAATGGTTAGTCGACTACTAACACTAAGAAGTGAACATTTTTGACATCGTTAGAAAGAAAATCAAATTCTTTTTTTTTCGGTATTAGCTCATAACAGCTTGGCCTGTGCAACAGTCAACATACGGAATCAACAGGAGAATATGAAATTCAATTGTCACTTCAAGATTATGGATAAAACACTGTCGAGTGCTGCAAAATAAAAACTATTTTTGTTATTGAAACTCTTTTTTTCGGAATACCGATATATATAAATATAAATATTAACTTAAATGTAATTTATTTAAATCTATTTTCTTCATGATTGAATAAAATTAAATATAATAAAAGAACATAATTTACTTAAAAATATTACTTTTATTAATTTCTTGGGTTAACCAGTCAACTATACAAACTTATAAATTAAATACACAACGTTTCACTTAAAATTCTCTAAGCTTTCTCAGGTGACAATACACAATCATATACACATCATACAAAATTCTCGTACATACTAAGAAATTAACTGGTCTATTCTAGATAACAATATTTTATCTTCACCCTTGTTTTAATAGAACTCCTATTCATACTAAAAATAAAATAAGAATTATCTTTAGATAATTATATGTATTTCTTTATACAATTTGATGGCTATTTCCTGTGTATTGAAACCTTTAAAATGCACCCATTTTTCTCAAAAATGACAACCATTAAACATTATTTAAAACTAAATTTACAACATAAATATGACGTTTCAGATTAAATTAATCCGGTTGTCCGTTCTATTGCTGACAGCTTCTGTATTTTTCTTGACGTATATCATTTCTAGAGTGGTCTTTTTATATGTATATTGTCCTTTGTCTAATATTTTGGTGCTGTTGAAATCGCTCACAAAACATGCAATAGAAAATGAACACTCTTTCGATTTTAACAATATGAACATAGAAATGATATGCATCAAGAAAAGTACAAACGCTGTCAACAATACAATGGACATAGCCGGATTAAGCAACATATATGTTAATTTAATGTTTAAAAAATCATATATATATATATATTATAAATTTAGTATTAAGAAAAATAATGTTTAATGTTTTTAATTTTTGAGAAAAATGAGTGCATTGTAAAGGTTTCAATACACAGGAAGTAGCAATTAGGTTATACACAAATACATGTACTTACTTTACTTTTTCTTGTCCGAGCGATGAGACATTAAAACCTTTGCGACCAGTATTGTGCCACCGAAACACCAGAAGCATTTCCTTGCCACAGATCTTCTAGTGTGCATTTGGTTGGGCAGAGGGTGCATTTTAGGAGATCTTCAGAGTCCTGAATCTCACCGCACTCGCAGTTCAGGTCGTTAGGCTCTATTTGACGCCATCTAGCGCGGTTAACTCTGGTTGGTGAAACCCCAGTTCGAAGCCGGTTTAAAGTCACCCGCGTTTGCCAGTCCAGGTCATGTCCTGGAGGTGTTGGAGCTCTGTTTGGGAACCATTGAGGGGGCTCGATAGATGTAGAGTTCAAAAATCCCTTTCTCGATTTCAGTCTCGGAGGGGGTGGTCGCTCCATCTGGTACATTGTATGTCGTGTATCGAAAGATCGTCTGAACCGTTCAATGTACTCGGCTTCAGCTCGACGTATTCCAGGTTCCTCCATGCCTGCCGCTCGGTGCACCTTTTCAATAGGAGTGGGTTTCATACATCCCGTTATTAAACGACAGGTCTCGTTCAGCGCTATATCAACCTTTTTGGTGTGTGTTGATCTGTTCCACACAGGACATGCATATTCGCCTGTTGAATAGCACAAAGCTCTAAAACCGTCCTGTCGTCGACAGGACGGTTGGCTTAGGACCCTATTTACTGCTTCGGAGTTTCCTCAGGAGATTGTTCCTCGTATTTACTTTCAACATTGTGCTTTGACAGTGAGCCCTATACGTAAGTGATCTGTCTAATATAACTCCAAGGTACTTTGGCGCTTCTGAGTGTTCCAGCTGCTGATCCATATAACATTCAATCGTCTTTTTGCTTTCCTGGTTTTCAGATGGTACGCGCATAGAATTGTTTTCGCTGGATTTGGTTTTAAGGAGTTTGTTTTATAATACTCAGTTAAACCGTTTAGGGCTGCGGTAAGTCTCTTCTCAACTTCTGGAAAAGTTCGATTTTGAATAGCCAAGGCAAGGTCGTCCGCATACAGAAAATTCTCGGCCTCGGGGAAGATAGGTTGATCGTTGGTATACAGGTTGAAAAGTAAGGGTGATAGCACACCGCCCTGAGGCAGTCCATTCCTCTGGCTTCTCCAGCGACTTTTCTTTCCTTCGAAGCTAACATAAAAACGCCTATTCTGTAGTAATGATTTTACTATTTTAGCTAGTTGGTGATCCCCTGTTGATATAAGTATTTTTTGTAGAAGCAGTCTGTGGTTTACTGTATCGTAAGCCGCCGATAAGTCGACGTATGCAACGCCTGTGATGAGTTTCTCCTGAAAGCCCTGTTCAATGTGCTCTGTCAGCTTTAAAACTTGACCTGTACAGTTTTTTCCCGGTCTAAACCCAGCTTGTTGAGGAATAAGTATTTGTTCAATAACCGGTTGAATGCGTTCCAGAATCATTCTCTCGTATAGCTTGTACATGTGACTGAGAAGTGATATATATAGGTCTGTAACTGCTGGGTTCTTCAGGAGCTTTGCCCGGCTTGAGAAGTGAGACCACCTTGGATTTCCTCCATAGTTTCGGAATAGTGTATTTAATAGCACAGTTGTTAAAGAGTTTAAGGACCCAGCTCTTGGTTATGTCTCCGAAATATTTTATTTGCTCTGTACAAATATCATCCTCTCCTGCGGCCTTCCCAATCTTCAATCCACTCACACATTTCTCCAGTTCTTGTATTCGGAAAGGAGTGTTGAACATGCTACTAGTTGTTGGTATTATGGTACGCTTTTGTCGCTTAAAATTTGCATGTTGGGTCTTCCCATTCAGAAGAAGTTGATGTGCTATTTGGTTGGAGGTAATCTGGCTAGATGGAGTTAAAACTTTCCTATCCCCATTGAGCTTCTTTATCAAGTTCCAAGCCACTTTACTACTATGTGTCATATCCATCCTTTCCAGGGTCTCTATCCACTTTCTTTGTCTCTCTTTACCCATTGACTGGATCAGGGTTTCTCCACATGCGATTGTTTCCTCGCTGAAAGGGTCCTTTCAGCAAATTTCCCTTAGGATTATAACAAAGGTTTCACAATGTTGAAGTGTCGGCTCAACATCAGTAACAGCTATATCCAATTCAGAGGAAAATTGCTCCCAGTCTGCTTTTTTAAAGTTAAATCTCCTTTTGAATGGAATTTCAGTAGTTTTAATGGCTGAGTAGACACTTATTCCAACAGGCCTGTGCTGCGATCTCGGGATATGGTCATATACCTCCTTGGCACAACTTCCCCCAACACATGCGCTAGCAAAACCCAGATTAGGGTTATACCCTCTTCGCCATTTTTTACTATAAAAAGAATTTGGGAGTAATTTGTAATAATTACAGATACATGTAATTATTTTAAGATAAGTTGAGTCAGGATGACTACGATATATATTACAACAAGAGTGGAAATAAAATATTGTTACCTAGGAATGGGTAGACCAGTTAATTTTTTAGTATTTAAGAGAATTTTTTTGTGATGTAGATATGAATGTATATTATCACCCGAGGAAGCTTAGAGAATTCTAACTGAAACGTTGTGTATTTAATTTATAGTCGTTCATTGGTTAACCCAAGAGAATTGTAAAAGTAATAATTTTAAGAATAATATATCTTTTTTTTATTATATATATTCGTAGATGCATAATAATACTACGTGATACGTATGAACTAGTGTTGCATTGTTAATAGTACCAAAGATAAGATAGCAAAATTCGCGTGACAGGTCGTCGTAAATAAGAAAATGCCAGTTGTTTTTCAGCAATCCAGCCACACTCTTGTCATTTAGCTTTGTAAATTTGTGAAGAAATAATTACGATATCAGGGTAATGCGTTTTTTCGTATATACCATCTGTATAACTATTTATTTTAATTATTTTTTCATACTTATTTTTAACTACGGATAGACCTAAAATTACAATAAAAAATCAAACGAAGAAAAACTTCTTCTTGGGTAGAAATCCGACTCCACTTGACTGAATGTATAATTTTACAAAGCTTATAAGAATTATAAAGTTTGATAATAATTGTGTGTAATGTACAACATTTGCTTCTATAAAAAATTTCTAAAATTTAAAATAAATGAGTTTTATTTACTCACACATATTTTAATATTATAAAAAAATTCCTTAAATGTGAACAAAAAATGTTACGTAAATGTATCTTCACCAGTTTTAATTATATATACAATAATAAATAAAAAAAAATTGAAATTTCTGACCCCATTTTTAATGTTATTTTATTATATATGTACAAAGCTTTTTTTTTATCATTGTGCATATGAAGGACTGCAAATTTCTCAACGATTTTCAAGTTCCAACACTGTTTACTACTTAGTGAAAATATTAGAAATTTACTAGGTGAAACTATTAGGAATCAGAATGATACCAATAGTCATTATCTTATCAATAAATTAACAATTACTATAATCCACTTTACCAGCACGTTGATACGTTCTACGTTCCCTAAATCTTTAGACGTACTTGGAAGCCATCATTAAAAGTTAAAATTAAATCAAACTCAGAATTTAAAAACAGCCATGACTGTCCCGGTCCTACTACACACTGTTGAGAAATTAATCATTATCTTATTAGACGTACCCGGCTAGCATGGATTCACCGAAGTGAACAATGCATTGAACAGAATGGCAAAACATTGAGCAACTGCTCTAAAAAAACGTTTGCAGCTTTTATCAAGTAACCATTTTGATATTTATAATTTTTAGAAAAAAGAAGAAAATATAAATATAAATTTGAAGTAAAATTTAATTTAATTTCTTGAAGACCGACCATTATGAACGTAACAATTATAATTTAAACATAATTATAAATTTTTCCTCCTACCTCCCGGAACCAGACCCCCAATTAAGCATGAACACGGTTCCGGGAGGTGCCTTTGCCTCTAGTCGTCAGACGAGGGAAAGGCCAGGCTCGGCAATGCCGTTCCCAGCCTCCATCACCTAGCAACCGGGACTCGGTCCTTTGTGCTTTACCTCTAACGGGGACACCCCCGTAGGGGCTAAGCTTAGCTCTAAAGGGCTAAGCTTAGCTCTTCTTCATACCACAGGTACGAACGAAAGACCCCATGGCCGGTCAGGAATTGAGTCAGCTAGAATCCCAGTTCGCCAAACTTCTTCTCGGCCCACGGCTCAGTGTGCGCGATCAAACGATGCGTCCACCTCACTTTCGTGGATGCATCCCACCTGGTTTGCCAATCCCTGTACAGTTGTCTTGGCATTGCTCTTAGACACACCCTAATAAATTTGCGCACGAGCCGCCACCAGCTGCTGTAGTGGCGGCATCCCAGTTACCACCAGCACCGTCTAAGTCGAGACAGAGGCGTATACCGACGCCACCGTAAGAGCCATACGACACTGTACTCCCTCCAACAGTCTTCTGTTACGCCCTACCGCCATAGCTACCTTCCACACTGGCGCACTATAAAGAATTGAGTTCGCCACATGCGCGTACGCTACATGGAGGGCCTCGTACCTCTTCGAGGTACGAGGCCCTCCAACATTCGATAGTAACTTAACTAAGTTCTTGACAGTCTGTCCAGCTTTCTCACTCACTGCCTAGACGTGACGAATGAATGACCGCCTATGGTCCAACCACATTCAAAGATATTTGGCGGCCTCTCGTGATTGGACCATCGCTCCCTCCATCGAAATCGGGAAAGGCATCAGTCGCCGACTTCCCGCCATTGAGACAAATAGAGATTTATCGCAGGACAGATGGAGTTCCACCCCGGCCATCCACTCACCGACCATCGCGATCGCGGCACGTTTCACCTCTTCTTCGGTCTTTTTCACCACAACCAGAGCTAAACACAATTATACATTTGAATTTGATATAATTTACAAAGCATTTGATACTGTTGGTATTAATACAATTGTATACATTAAATTGCCACTTACCAACAATTTAAAAAGTATAAATCCTAGTACTTTCGGAGCTGTTCCTCCATCTTCAGGGATTTTAATTTAAATTCAAATCGATAATTGTTTTTAAATTAAACTGTTATGTTTATAATAGTCAGTCGTCAAGAATAAAATTAATTCGTACGTATGTAAGATGACATTACTGTCTTATTGACGTAAAAATTTTAATTTAAAAACAATTATTGATTTGAATGTAAATTAACATCCTTGTACATCCCCGAAGATGGAGTAATAGCTCCGAAAGTACTAGGATTTACAGTATTTAAACTGATGGAAAGTGGAAATTAAATTTATACATTTGAATTTGAATTATCTTTGAGGAAATCCCTGATGTTGAAGTAAGGGCTCCGAAAGTACTCGGATATATACTTTTAAATTTTTTGGTAAGTGGAACTTTATTTCATACAAGTTTTTTATTTGTTTTCATTTACATAACGTTTTTTAAACACTGATGAATATTATTCTGTTTGAAATCGTATCGCTTTTTCGATCCGGTTTGTGTGTTTTATTTGTAATTAAAGTTGAACTTTTCAAATTTGTGTTAATTTTAATAGATGTTATTTACATCAATTTTCTTAAAATTAAATTCTCTTCAAAGTTAACTATAAATTTATATTTTTTATCGGTAAATTAACAAAGTTATTTTATACCAATCCTAAAAAGTGTATTTCCAGATAAAACGTTTTTTCTGTTTTATCCCGTTTTTCTTAAAGCCTTACGTGAGGTAGGTGTCTGGGGCCATTTTTATTGAATTTCACATATTAAAAACGATTAGTTTACCCCTCGATTTGTACTCCATAAATTTTAATACGTTTTAATTTCACAGCAGAGGGAGCAGAAAGCAGGACAAAATTTTTGCGAGCCGAAATTAGTAAACGAATCGTTTTCTGACCTATGTTTACAGACACACTTTTTTCTAATTTTTGACCGTAGAATCATCTCCGCAGATATTGCTGTATACGTAAGTATATATGTATATATTACCAGTCAATTAACAGTTCTATTAATATAGACTAAACAAAATAGACTATTTTGTTTCTTTTGTAAAATGTAGAACGACAATAGAAGTAATCAAAATCAAAATACTTCTGACTTTTCGTAATAACTATGTGACAAATACCTGTTAATCTTCATTTACGGAAGTAATAGTTATCATACGTCATGCAGCAATTAACAGCTACGATTTTGGTACTAATAGACATATTATTATATGTTCACAGAGAAACGCTAGTGTTTAAAATTTTTATGTGTTTTCCTTATCTTTAATTAAAATAACTTTGTTACTTTATGATGCAAATAATTCAGAACGCAAGATTTACTGTGGCAAGTTCGAAATACAAACACCGCATTGTTTGTACTGTAAACAAAGCTATTGAACGCATAGTCATCCACGATGAAAATTACATAGTGTAATCTGTTATAATAATATTATTATCCTGTACGAAACAACGTAAAATTAACTTCGCTTCGAGCAAGTCGTCTTTAGACGAAATTATTCACTTTGTTTTGAAATATATAGACAGTTTAGAAATTATTTCTTTTGAAACCCTTTATATCATCAAATCAGGATGTATTTTTATTTGTAAAATTTTATGAGAGAGGATTCTAAAATATTTTATATTTATATTAAATTTTATTTGAAAAACTTTAATTTTAAACTAATTTATTTCTTTAATAACACGCGCTGGAAATGAAACAGTACACTAATGTATTCTTAATTTGCAACAAAAGAAGGCCATTTTGTTTAACATCTGCGCTGAATTTTAATTAAGAACTCCGTTAATATATTTTTTCTTCTATCACAATAATACTTTTTGTTATAGCAATGTAGCTTAAGTAAGCTAAAACCGAATCTAAGTTCAATTATCGGTTTAAATAAATTTAAATTTGTACTAAATGATTTTAACTAACATATTTTTTTTAATTTGGTAAAAAGTATTAAATTTATAAGCATTTTATTATTTTTATGTTCGGCAATTTTCTAAAAATATATAGTATATTTTTTAATATCTTACCGACTAAACTTGAATTTAATAACAATAATTATTTAATTAGCGTATATAAATTTTAATTATACTGCAGATTTGAAAAAAATAAGATATCGGCCTACATTAAATAAACAGGAGTGCTAGGTTAATTGGACTAACAGGTCTATTAGGATTCAACGATATATGCAGCATATTCATCTTTTTAAATTCACAAAATAAGTTCGAAGTTTGAACTTGGAATGAAACAGTATGAAAAATATCACACCCGGATTTAAACCGTAGACCTTCCGAATGAAAAGCTGAGATGCTATCACGTAAATATCATGGAGACCCGTTGATTAAATCTACTTTAATATTTCAGTCAATTTGTTGGTAATTTTCAGTAAAAGGTTTTTTTATCATCCATTTACAATATTTTTAACTCACGTTCAACCAAATTACAAATATAACAATTTTTTTTAACTTTTTAAAAATTAAAAAAAAAATTCAACCCTCAATTAAAAAAAGGGCTAAAAGGAATTTAAGGGTTGTCTGAATGTTTTTTGTTTTTTTAAATTCAGGCAACCCTCGTCTTGTTTTGAGCCTAACATAAAACGACATACTTTTTCTGTGAAATATAGTTTTATATTTCAACGTTTCCTTTGAAGTCGATACACTTTTTCTAGAGATGCGCCAATCTCTTTAATCCTTCCAAATAGTATATGGTGTCTTTCTCCTCAAAATAGGCGTTATGTATACGATAACCTCCTTGTCCGATGAAAATCTCTTTCCTCCAACCGAAACATTAAGGTTAGGAAACAAGAAAAAATCGCTTGGGGCCAGATTTGGAGAATAAGATGAGTGGTAACCAATTCATGAGTGCAATTCGTGAATTTTAGTCACGGCGACCGTCGATGTGTGAGCAGGCACGCATTGTCCTGATAGAAAAGCACTTTCTTCTTCAAATATGATCGTATTTTGCAGTTTCTGCCTTCAACTTGTCAAGTAATAATGCGTTATACTGTCCCGTTATTGTTTTACCTTTTTGAGGATAATAGATAAACAGAATTCCGTTACTATACCAAAAAACAGTCGCCATCCCATTCCCGGCCGAATAGAACCGTCTTTGCCTTTTTCGGAGCAGGTTCACCCTTTGCAGTCCACTGTTTTGACTTTGTTTTATCTCAGGAGTACAGTGGTAGATCCACGTTTCATCTACAGTTATGAATCGACGCAAAAAATCTGACTAGTTTTGCGAAATGTTCATTCGAATACATTTTTGTCCCGAAGTGAGCAAACGCGCAGATGGCTTACGCATATCTAATTCTTTACTTAATATATAACAAACACGTTCTTTCAATATGCCCATAGTATAACCTTAATTCGTCGGTCGTCCAGTACCATTTTGTAAAGTTTTTCGATGACATCGGTGATGGTTGCAGTTTTTGGCCGTCCCATACGCTCACCATCAACCAAACTGGTAAGACTAGCTTGTTTAAACCAGCATGTTTAAATTCAGCTGCCCATCTTGTCACGATGGCAAATGATGGGACAGAGTCCCCATAAGCAGTGTCCAACTCGGTTTTAATTTAGGCGTATTGCCTTTCAAATGCAAATATCTTATCACGGCACGATATTCGATTTTTTATCATTTTCGAAATAAGACTGACAATGACTTACTCAAACGATTATCAAACAACTGAACGTCCAAAATGGCTTAAATTGTAGTGGGTACAATTTCAACGCATGCGCGAATACATTCCCTCACTTTTGTTGACGAGTGCTGCCATCTTCATGTTGAGGCTCAAAACTTTTCAGACAACCCTTGTAAACTACCAATTTTTGGGTTTAGCATCGATGTACTTATTAGGATGATCCTATGATAATTTTCTTCTGAATAATTTCAGTAGCAGATATAAAAATATTTTGTAAACAAAAACTATAAAGAATTGGTATTTTTTCATCATAATTATTTGGTACTGAACTGTTATAGCTTGTTGTTACTCTTAACATAAGAAAAATTTCTAAGCAAACCTTAAAGAAAACTAGTAGAAGACTATCGTTCTCCTAACCTTAATTTTAAATTTATATTTAAAAATAATTCGAAAAACTATTTTGATTTTGTTTTACATTAAATATGATTGTTCTTGAATAAAGATAAAAATAGTACGTAATCTCACATTCTAGAAAATTCTTATCATAACACATATAAAGGGACAATAGATATAATGATAGCCAAATTTTGTGCTTCAGGGCATTTAAAAATGCCCTGGGATGTTTCAGACGTCGACATTTAGTACAGAAAAACTTTTTGTTATAATAAAAAAAAAATGTTGTAGAAAGGTTTGGTAGAAAATTTAATGTCATACTGATGGCATTAAAATTTTGACAAAATTAAAAGTAGCAAGACATAGTTTCTGCATTTTAATTTTTTTTATCTTACAGTGGTAGTATAAAACTGAAATTTAGTTTCGTAAGATGCAAGTACTTATTAAGTTGTTTAAAATCCTAAAGTTTTATATTAACTGGATTTGGGGGCATAGTGGTATTCATTAGTTTTAAAAAGTTTTTGCTTCATATGTCGATAACCCGTTCCATGTCTCGAACAAAAAATACCACTATATTTGTCCAGTGGGGGCTCGCGTACAGGTACTGTGGAATCACAGCACCTCCTATTTCCACCTGATATTATCGATAACATTTAATATAATGAATTCTTTTTTCATTATGCATGTACATTGTATAATCCCTAAGCTTAATGTAAGTAGCCATCCCCAGTTTATGAAAAATATAGAAAACTCGTTGTGCGGAACTGTGCGCTTCACAGTTCCAGAGGCCTGGTGTTTGACTGTTGTGTGCGTGCACACACAGGAAGCTGCATGCGAGGCTGCGAGGGATAGAGAGCATTGTCGCGCCCGCAGTGCCGAAACTGGCGTGCTCTTGGGAGATAGTTTTTTTTTACTCCGCTTGTATATGGAATGTTCCGTGTTCGTTCCCTTTTCTAGTTTAGTCAGCGGAAGGAATATGTAAGCGGTTTAGTTATTTTTTTCATATACACCGACTCCGCCGGTGTATAGCTGCCCAAGGGAACTACTTTGAAGGGGATAATATTGTTGTTTGAAAAAATTAAAACTTTGTAAGTATAAAGTCAGTCTCATTACTTTTCTCACACACCTCGTATATTGCGGATGGTATTGCAGGCATTTTAATGTTTTCAGAACATTGGTTTTTAGTTTCCCGTAGTCACACGAAATCCTTGAACTAACATGAAGATCTACAATGACACCGCAGGCACCGCTAATTAATTGTTTTCTGCTGTCATAGAATTTTGATGGTTCCTATTTTCGGCCCCCACACTTCAAGCATCACTAAACTGTTTTACAATTCTGTACACAGAAGCACGACTAGGAATATTTCTATCGGGGAATCGTAGAGCATATAAAGCTACTGTCTGATCAACATTTCTGTGACATTGCTCGTAAAACAAAATTACCTCAGGTTTTTCTCTAATTTTAAATCGTTCCTTAATTTCCAGTAGATAAAAACTAATTAATTTAATGTTCAATAATTGGCGAGTAACAAAATAATAAAAAAATTAATTGAAGACACTGATAATATATTCACTTAGATAAATGTCATTTGCAACTTGTACTTCACTTTAGGCTATTTAAAAAAGCTCGGTGTGTTTTAATGCTCAACATTTTTCTTCTTCTTCATTATTGTTAGCATCGATCGTTTTTTATTTAGATTTAATTTTTTTTTATTTAACATCAGTTGGATGTAACGTGTCAACTGGGCCGTACCTAATGAAATTAAAAATACCCGATTTATATGCATACAGAATTTTTGAAGATGAATTACTAAAAAAAACTGTCAATTTTAGAAAAAAAAAGTCTGATATAAAATTTTAATTTTTTTGCAAAGAATTTGAGTCTGCAATAAAAAATATATAGGTTCCTATTTAAAAATAATGTTGACCTTGAAATTACCTTTATTTGACCTTATCAAGGACAACATAGGTTGTAAACGTATTTCCCCCTTGAAATAGAGATAATTTAATAGATAAAATTTTTCCTAAAATGTGTACTTTTTGAGATATAGATACATCTCAATTTAATTGGACCACCGATATATATATATATATATATATATATATATATATATTCAAAATATAGAATTAATGGCTATCGGTTATAATATTCTGTTTAAAGTTCATTATTATTACTAAATGAAAATAATCCCAATATAATTATAAATTCATTAATATTTTAAGCAATTAATATTATAATGAGACGTATGTCATCAAGCATACACGAGTGTCCAGTTTATGCATTCCATATTTATATATTTATGACTAGTAGAAAAATGAACGATTATAATTCTCTCCGTAATAATAATAAATTATTTTTGATAAAATGAAGTGAAAACTGAATCCCTGCTCTACATATATTTTTATCTTCTTCCTTCACTAAAATAGTTTCCTCTCATAAATTAATTCTCCAGGTTCTATTTCATTTCTGCTTGGTTGACACTCATCATATATATTATATATTTGACAAATAAATAATCCCCGCGTTAAAAAGTAGCTTTATTTTTCATCATCATATGAATTTTTTTAAACAGAAATGCTGATTTATAAAACTTTTGAGTTTTCATCATTTTTCCAGCAAGATATAAATGGTTATTTGTTATGCAAGTATTTCTATAAAATATTTACATAACTGGTAGCACCTTTAAAAAATTTATAACGCTTTCAGGTACGTTGTTTTAAAATATTATAGTTTTCAAAATGTAATTGCTCTTCCACAATTATTAAAAAAAAGTTTAGACAAGTTTTAAAAAAATATTCCTTAAATACCCAACAGAGGGTTTGCTCCTCTTCCCTTTTTATCTAATGCTAGCGATACAGTCAATATTCTCAGGTTCAAATCCTACTAAAAAGTAGTGCTTTAATTCGGATTTGAATACTTTTTCTTTTTCCTGTTTAGCCTCCACTAATTACCTTTCAGATAATACTTCAGAGGGTAAATGTGGATGATATGTACGAGTGTAAATGAAGTGTAGTCTTGTACAGTATCAGTTCGACCATTCCTGAGATGTGTGATTAATTGAAAACCCAACCACCAAAGAACCAATATCTATTTCCGTTCCGGCTGGCAGTGATGAGCTGTACGTCTGGGGTTCCAGTCAAATGAACAACTGATGTTTGACTGCCCTGTTCTTGGGGATCCAGAGACCGGGCCACCCTGGATCTTGGAGGTCAAGGGGAAAATTGGCCATTCCCAAGCGGCGAGAGCCGCATTGTTGGACCGTGTGGGAGTTCCTTGATTAGCGGACGTAGCGGTTGCTACGTTCAACCGACATCAGTAGTTTACTTAAGGAAAAGACTCCTAATGCAATGCTGTCGGAAGCTAACCTTGAGATATAGGCTGACCACCAGCCAATTAGGCTCCAAGCGCTTTAATATGGTGGACAAGTACTTGCTGGCATTCAGCGACCTAGACGTGGCAGGGAATTGCTGTCTAGACAAAGTAGATTTTAATTTTTGGTGTCATATATATTTTTAGTAGTTGAGGGGGTGCGCCTACCCATTTTAGTAAATATATGACAACTGAGCGGTTGGGACACGTTAGCCGGTGGTGTATGGCACCGCGCTTAGTCCGCTCACGCTGTTAGGTAAGCTCTAGGAGCTATTTAGGACACTGGTCGCTAAACTGTTTCAAAACAAAATGGGGTGGTGGCGGGAGAAATGCCAAGCAAACCAATATTTACTGGTGTTATTTTTAAAAAGCTGAATGCTCTTAAACTCACCCTGCAGGGAAGCAACATGCAAATTTTAAAACCGATTGAGAAAAATTTAACTATGTAATTGAAAAATGATGGAAGACAAGCAATATTTCACCTTGTTGAAATAACGTTTTACCTTCAATGGAGGTGATTTCTCTGGAGGTATGAGAATTATACTTACTATAGCTTATCATCTTTAAGATATATCTTCCAAATAATTACGATAAATTTACATGGATTCAAAATCTATTTAATGACATTGCTCCATCTTAGTTCAATGATGCAGAATAAAATAACCTAGTCGAGTTATATTGTGACAATACGTTGAAATGTTAATTTACCCGAATGGAATTAACTGAATTTTGTATGTCAGTAAAAGATGAATATTCACTCCAAAGTGGTAACGCTCCAAAAAATTGGTTTGCAATTTTTTATTTGCGTGAAACCGGGTTTTTGGCAGTTTCTTTGAAAAAATCAGTTTCACGCAAAAATTAATATAGAGAAGGAATGAGGGTGGTTGTGACTAATTTAATTTCACGTTTTGAGAAAAAGTGTAGCGATCATGAAATTCATCCATCCCAGTAACACTGATAAACATAATTTTTGTTTCCTAATATGTGATACGTAATTTTAATCTGTTTGTTTTTTATGCTGAAAACGAATATGAACTCAGAATCTTTCTCTATAGTCCACCATTTTTGAAATCTTTTTCAATTTCTATTAAAGGATTTTTTCCATTTTTCAACGTGTAGTTAGCACTTTAAGCTCCAATGTGGTATTTTGTTAGCTCTTTTTTATTGTATAACTTTATTAACATAATTTTTAAGCTATAAATAATGTATATATATATATATACATATATATATATATATATATATTATATATATATATATATATATTCACAATGAAATTATTCCAGTTCCTCAGCCACCACAGAAAACAACGATGAAGAATCAGGCAGTACTGAAGAAGACAACAATGCTTTTGATTTTGAATTATCTTCCGATAAGCCACGTCTTATATCACAAGGTGAATTAAATGACTCGGTTAGGGATTTAAATTTATCGAAAAATCAAGCTGAACTGTTACAATCAAGACTGCAAGGTCGGAATTTACTTTAAAAAAATACAAAAATTTCGGGCTTTCAAAGCCGATAAAAAAAACTTTCTCAGTACTTTATTGATGAAAATAATTTGGTTTATTGCACAAATATTGATGAGCTTATGTTGTACTTAGGACAAGTTCATAAAACTGAGGACTGGCGCCTTTTCATAGATTCGTCCAAATGTAGTATAAAAGTAGTTCTACTAAACAACGGTAACAAATATCCTTCGATCCCAATCGCTTATGATATTAATTTGAAAGAGACATACGATGTGAGGAAAGACGTTCTTGAAAAAAATAAATTATAAAAAACGTTACTGAAACCTATGAGGTGATTTGAAAGTTATAGCTATTTTGTTACGCATGCAGTTAGGCTATACTAAGTACATGTGTTTTCTTTGCGAATGGGACAGCCGAGCTAGGGATAAACATTATGTTACCAAAGAGTGGAAGAAACGAGACAACCTAACTCCAAATGGTAAAAATATTATTCTTGATTCCTTAGTTGAGCCCAAAAAATATTTTTCCCCGTCTCCATATCAAGCTAGGACTAACGAAAACTTTTGTAAAAACAATGAAGAAGGATAGTCCTGGATTTTCGTACATAAGGTAGAAATTTCCGAGTGTAAGTGAAGGAAAAATTAAAGAAGGAATACTTTTGGTCCTCAAAAAGAGAGTCGGCCAAAGATGATGTATTTAACTCGATGTTAAATAATGTAGAAAGTGCAGCTTGGGCTCATTTATAGACGTTTGCAAAAGTTTTCTCGGCAAACAAAACTCCGACAATTACTACGATATTGTTAATCAACTACTTACTTCATACCAAGCTATGGGATATAATATGTCTGAAAATACATTTCCTCCACTCACATCTGGAATTTTTCCCGGAGAACCTTGGAGACGTAAGTGACGAACACGGTGAACGTTTCCACCAACACATTTAGGTGATGGAAAGCCGCTATAAAGGGAAATGGGATACCAATATGCTAGTCGATTACTGTTGGGCATTAATTCGGGATGCGACTGGGGCTATTTATAAAAGAAAACCATAGCGAAATCATTCTAACACAGGTACGGTCATGCAAAATTATAAATTTTACAGATTTTAATTATATTTTCCCATAATGTTTTTTGGAGCGTAATTTATTTAAAACTGAGGGTGGTAGAAAATTGTATTTACAGATCTGTAATGTACGCAAAAAATCAATTCAAGAAATGGTATCACACTTAGAGAAACATTAAAAACCTTTTCTTGTCTAAAGTGTAATTATTATTAGTTGAATTTATTCAATTACATTTTGCGTAATCTAAAATGATGTTACCTATTTATTTTTATCTAACATTATTGGCAATTTTTCAAAGCACACTTGTTAAAATTTACGCATAATGCAGGGGGCCTCGGAAAAATCTGGATTCATCAAGAGCTTTGAGAAACGAAATCACCAAAATTGTGAATGGTTTAATCGTTAGGAACTAAAACCAGTATTGTTTCACATTACTCAAAACCATTGTATTCAAGTTATGTTTTGTTTTTTTTTTTAATTTGATTCTGCCTCAGTACTGTTTATATTAAAAAAATATAAGTTCATTTAAAAAAAAAAAAAAAAACATCAAAGTTAATAATAATTTATTAATAAAATATTTTCATGACATTATTAACTCTTTTTCTTTACCACTGTTTTAATACAAATACAAAATCGTTTCTTATTAAAAAATAATGTACGATATTCTAGTAAAAAGTAAAGTTTTCACTGAAGTTAGCATGAATGAAAAAGGGATGAAACGTCACGATCGCTGCCCCAATCAAAAATCACCACTGTTTGCGCGCGCCCACACACACACAAAGAGAATAAGTAACTACCGGATTGGCAGATGCATTAACTTAAGCTATACTGATCTGTGCCATCTGTGGCAAAGAGTATATTAAATTGGTACTATACGCGATGACAATTGTAATGTTTGATCAGAACAATAGTTTATTAGAAAGTAAAAATCTGATGTGTACACCACATGACTTCTTTGTACGCCTAGTAAACTACATATAACCACTTTTTTAAAAGTACATAAAATTTTATTTCATTAATAACTTCTGATGTTTTTTCATACTTTTTTTAATGTTATTATTGAATTATTTATCGTAAAACTTTTTTTACAATCAGAGGTTAATAATTATTAATAAATCAATATATTTAAATTAAAAAAAAAAGGAGAAACAGTCGAATTTGAACCTTTGAGCCTTCTCCTTGTAATATCTAAATACTTCATTAATTAAAATTTTATTTGGCTATAACTCTGGAACCACTGAAAATAAGTCCCAGTTATGATATATCGTAGAAAAACTCTCAATAAGGACTTATTACTGCAGTTAAGAAAAAGTCCAAAATCCAATTATTTTTGGATTTTGGACTTTTTTTGTCCAGTCGATTGTAATCAAAAGGGGAGGTGCACATGCACAACTAGATGTTACAACAGTCCTAAATCCAAAATTTCAACATCTACGTCTAATGGTTTTTGACTTTTACGATATACATAAGCACATACAGACGTCACGCCGATACCAGTCAAAATGTATTCAGGGATGGTCAAAATTGATATTTTCGTTGAAATATCAAAACCGAAATTTTTCACGATCTCAATACTTCCTTTACTTCGTACAAGGAACCAAAAAACAGAATTGCTGTTTACAAGAAAAATGCCTAGGGCACGTTCTAAAATTATTATTTGTTTTTGTTCCAAATATATATATATATTATATTTATTTGGAATTTTACTTATCTTCTAAGAACAGGTTTGTGTATATATTTACGTACAATTTGTTTTTACTTTATTTACGTACCTATAATAATTTCTTTTTGTGTCACGCTTTAAGTGTCTGGGTTAAATTCAATTTTTTTAATTATTCAAATAACAGTAAATGTTACTATTGATTTGCATTAGCGTGCGTTTTATTACAACACAAAAAAAAATCTGTAATATCAGTGAAATTCTGTAATATCAGATTATGGTTTTCATTCTTCAGTAGTAGTAGGGGTTGATATTTTTGAATTTGTTTTTTGACATTTTTGTGGCAGTCTCTCAACTGCGTTTTGTTGAATTCTTCTTCATCATTCTTAAAATAAATTTTAGTAATTTATCGCCTCCGCCTCCACAAATTGACAGCTATATGAAAGCTGCTTGTCCTTATAGTCCATTGAGTGTAATGAAAATAATTTGATCGTTATCACTGTAAACATTGCGTTCAAACCCCGAATTGTAGTCACTCATAAACCTTTACTACATTTTACTTTATCGTCTAAAATTTTGGGTATCGGCGTTTTTACAAATGTTGACGTTTTAAGGCTCCTCTTAGTCATAAAAACATAAAAAAATGTTATAGAAATTTCTGGAAGAAGTTATGTACTTGTGTACGTGCACGTGTTGGCTAGTATTTTTTATTAATATCTCTTGACTGTTCGACATAAATTCTTCAAAAATGACTGAAAATATTTTTATACATGGGGAATTTTACGATATTAAATTATAGAGAAAAAAGGGGGAAAGTAATTGTTATTTATTTAAAATCCTAAAGTTTTAAGAAAATCGGATTTAGGGGCGAGAGATATCGTTATTTCTTAATAATTTTTACCTCATATCTCGCAAAGCCGTTGAACAAAAAAGTTGAAATTTAGAACAAATATTTGACTACATACATCTCAGATCTGGCCTGATTTTTGACCCTGTTGGGTCAAAAAAAAATAAGGGTGCCCTTATTTTTACTCTCTAATAACCGGAATTGATTTAAAATAAAAAATTTAAATGACCTATTTCGCATTATTTTCTCTCTGTCCACCACTTTGTTCTTTCAATAAAAATGTATATCTGATATATTTAAAATAAATTTTGTACATATAAATTTTTTACAAGTTTTTCTACAAAATACCTAATTTTTGAAATTTTACCTTTGAAAATTACAAATTAGCGACCATTTTAATTTTTTGTTAATTATTAGCACTGTAAATATTAGTCTATCTAATGTTTTCTTAAAGTATTAAACTTTTTATTGTTTATAAAATGACAACTCATTTGCTTAAAACGTTGTTGAACATTACGAAAATAACAGCTGACAAAAATACGACTGAAATTTTCAGAGTGGGGATCGCAAAAATGATCCAATCTAAAAGTTTTGTGCCAGATTTTATTCACATTTAGCTTCTTGTAGGAATTATTTTTCGATTGAAAATTTTTTTTATTATATTTAATCAGTAGTTCTGTTACTCGTAAAATTATCTAATTTACTTGAGTTGTCCGTTTATTTTTTGCGCATTCTTAATCTCTTGCTATTTAGCCGCTTCTTTTTACTTCCTTAATCGAAGTAAAGGAAGTATTGTGATGGCAAAAAATGTCAGATTTCAACGGAAATATCCACTTTCATCAGTTTCGACTTCTGTACGTACGTACGTGACGTATCTCGCATAACTCAAAAACGATTACCCGCAGAATGTTGAAATTTTTTATTTAATACTGTTGTAAAATTTAGTTGTGCACCTCCCCTTTTTATTGCAATCAACTGGACAAAAGTCTCAAAAAAAAGTTCAAAATCCAAAAAGTTTGCATTTTTTACTTTTTCTTAACTGCAGTAATAAGCTCACATTGAGAGCTTTACAACTATATATCATAAGTGTTACTTATTTTCATTGGTTTCACAGTTATAGTCAAATTAATTTTAATTAACGAAATATTTGGACCTTATTATTAAATTCTGATTGTAAAAAAATTTCGATTAATAATAATTCAATAATAACAATAAAAAACAAATATATATATATATATATATATATATATATATATATATATATATATATATATATATATATAATATTATATAAAACTTCATATCTAAAAGATGTAAATATTTTATATTTATATAAAATGAAATTCTACGTACTTTTAATTTAAAAAAATGTGTACATGTAATTTAATATGCGTAGAAGGAAATAATGTGGTGTCCACATCATATTTTTTCATCTGTTATGAGGCATTTAGGTCTTTTTATTGGGAAAGATTCTTAAATGTAGTGGTATAAGCATGATAAAAGAGATAATTCGATGTCTATTTTACACGTTAAATAGTTAATATTCAGTGACATAGACCTTATTAGTGGATTTCTTCTCTAAAATGTTGTTCACTAAATTACAGATACTTTTTCTGATAATATATTTCCTGTGAAATTTACAAGATCATTTTTTTCGTAATCAGATGTAAATTCTACATCTGAAAATCTTTACATTTTGGCTTATAACTGGTACAATATTTGGGCAGACAACATTTTTAAGCACAATTTAAAAAAAAAGTATTAATGTAATGTACAGTTCAAGTTATTCTTGGTAAAATAAATAACTATAAAAAAATCTACATTAAACTAAAAGATTCAAAAGCGTTGAGATATACTGTATTGACGAAACGTAATCACCGACACAGAACGAATTTCGCAAACAAAGGATAAATTAGAACAACTTCCTAAGGATATTAAACTTCGGAACGAAATCAAATACTAACACAACGAACTTCTTTAAACAATTACTCGGATAGAGTAATACGAGACAACATTATCAGATCATCGCGATGGTCCGGAAGATAAATTGAGTCCCGTTAGTTACCCCAAGCTACGCCATGAGATTCTGACCTCCTCTTAATACAAGCAGTTCTTTGATATTGTTTACACTATAATCAATTGTTTTTAGATCTTACACCCGACACAGTAGAAAGTTTTCTTTGGTTATGCTTCTTTGTTAGAAACGCTTAAAAAACCCTACTGTATTGGAGAATTGAGGTGACATGTGTTCTGAACGGGTAAAACGTTATATATGAAGTGTATTTTTACACTTAATATTCCTTAAGAGAGAGACCATTTCAAAAATTAATCAACCTTTCATAAAATTGTATCAATAAAAAAGTTAGAAAGTAATTTAACTAAAGTCACTGATAAATGCTAGTCTTTTCATTAAAATATGTAAAAACACGATGCTGAATTATTTTGTACTTTAACAATACGGGTAAAAGCTCTTTAAACATAGATTTAATCGCTTCTCATTTCAATTCATAAAAATTCATTAACAAGAGACAATCAAATTAAACAACGTTTAATATTTAAAATAATGAATAAATAAATACACTTTATTGTTTTTTTTGATACAAAAGACATTTGTTATTGAAAATCAGGAGTTATGATTTATAAAATCTGATACAATTATAAAAACGAATTTTCAATTTATCATTTATATTATAAAGACAATAAGAATTATTCAAGAGATTAAATTACATATACAGAATTTATTGAAACAAAAAAACGTCAAACGGATGTTTAACGGATGGGAGAACAGATAAAAAAATTATGAAATCCATCGTTATCATTTTCTGGTTGGTTATTTCTCATTTTCTTTCCATTGCTTTGTATTAATCTAAAACAAATTGTATAGCCTGTGTCGTACGACATATATATCAGAAATTGCTATATTTTTAATACCTCTATTAATGCAGGATATATTTCAGAGGAAAGGTAAAGTTACCAATCAAAAAATGATTCTCTTCAGAATTTTTGTACTTATTTACGGTTCTTGATCCACAATAAATAATAAAATTCAAAAAATCCTAAATTCTTTGTTAAAGTTTTCTGATTTTTTGCGTGTGGGCCCGCGCGGGCGGGCGAAAACCAGGAATTCCTCAATGTGAATATTTGTGTTTTGGTTTTTAAATTTGGTTTTACATGTCATTCTTATCAACATATATGAAATATAGTAACCTTTATATTAAAGATATTGGCTTTCTTTGGTTAGGTTTTTTTTAATCGGCTGAGGATATATTTCAAAGGGGAACTGGATTTTAAGATATATTGTGTTCGCCGTTGGGTTTTTACTTATTGAAAACGAAATTACAATAAGATACCTGCCCCTCTTCAAGTAATAAAATTTGGATCTATTATTTTGTTTATTTTTTCAAATTATCGACATGACTTTTTTCATAATTTGTAAGAATGTTAGCAGTAATAAACCTAACAAGAAGAGGCGAGTTTTATAAATTATTTAAAATTTTCTGTTCCTTCTTTTCAATTTAAATTATTTTTCGTTCTTTTTACTGTAAACCTTGCATTGATCAATGGCGAAGCAATGTTTTTTTCTTCAAACATTAACAGTTGCTTAGGAAATAATAAATGCAATATCCCGAAAAATATGGTACTTTTTTCTATTGCAATTCATTTTGTATTTTTTTTATTTCATTTTTACAAAATAAAAAAAAAAATTAAGTTTTTTTTTTACTTTAATAGCCCAGTATATTGTCATCTGAAGTTTTTTCTTACAAAGATTATATAAAACCGATGACTGAATTCCTTAGTATGAAATTTAACTTTTTTTTTTTATCTATGATGATTTTTGAACTCTTTTTCTTATCTTTCTTTGGGTTATGAAATAATATTAAGGGTATTATAAATTTTAATTTTATTGCTGGGGATAAATTTAAAGCTCTTTGGAAATGCCGGTTAAATTAAACATAATAGTTTTCATTTTTTTAATTTTTATAATGAAGTAAAATAATTTCTATTACGTAATTTGAAAAATATATTTTTTCCAAAGAAGGGATTTTATTTTTAAATAAATTTAATAATTTTAATTAATTCTCAGAACTACAAAAAAAATGGAATATTACGAATGGAAATTATTCCAAACGCATTCATTAGTTTTGAAATCAGCAATACTAAAAGGAGATATTTTTTAATATTTATCTCCTATATTTTGAATTCATTCATTGCATGCATATTTAAAAAAAAAAATATGATGTTTACACAACACACAACTTTCTTGTACGCCTATAAATTACATTTACATATTTAAAAAAAATGAAAAGTACATAAAGTTTTATTTCATTAATAACTTCTGATATTTTTCATATTTTTTTTTTTTTTATGGTTATTACTGAATTATTATTTATTGTGTTTTCTTTTTACAACCAGAGGTTAATAATTATTAATAAACCAATATATTTAAATTTAAAAAAAGGAGATGAAGTCTGATTCGAACCGATGTGCTTTCCCTTTGTAAGATCCAAATATTTCATTAATTAAAATTTTATTTGGCTATAAGTCTGGAACTAATGAAAATGATTACTACTTATACATCGTTGAAAAGCTCTCAATGAAGGCTTATTATTGAAGTTAAGAAAAAGTCCAAAATCAAATTTCTTTTGGATTTTGGGCTTTTTTGAACACTTTTGGTTCAGTCGATTGCAATCAAATGAGTGCACAACTAGATGTTACAACCATCCTAAATCCAAAATTTCAACATCCTACGGCTAATCGTTTTTGAGTTATGCGAGATACGTACGTACATACATAAGTACGTACAAAAAATCACGCCAAAACTAGTCAACATGGATTCGAGGATGACCAAAATGGATATTTCCGTTGAAATCTGAAAACCGAAAGTTTTTTTTACTTCGTAAAAGGAAGTAATAGTCACTATCTGTTTGTTCTCTTAACCCAATTACATCAAAAGCGGTCCGTCCAGTCAAGAGATATCAAAGAATAGAAAAATATACTTAAGTATGAATATACATACAGAAATTTTTAAAGATAAAATTTTGTTTTTGTTTATAAGGGTCATGAAAGACCAAGATCTTATCTCCAAAAACGCTAACGTTCAAAAATTGATCAGACTAACGAACTATCCCGGTTATATCGTTACATTGAGCAGCTATGCAGTGGAACTGAACAGCCGGGTTGGTAAAAAAAATTTACATAGTGAAAGTATAACTCTTTAACTAAGTCATGAAAAAAATATATAATATATATATATATATATATATATATATATATATAATATAATATTCTATTAGTTCAGTAATATTTTATAGATAAATTTATCAGTTAATGTTATGCCTTAGATTTAAATAATAATTTACTTACATATAATATAATAAGCCCACCGAACTGGTCTAGCGAATAACTCGTCATCATAAAACAGTTTTTAACAGCTGATTTTCGAAGTCGAAAGTTGTAAAGTTTAAATCCTACTAAACGTTAGCTGTTTTTATACGGAATTGTATAGTAGACAACGGTGGACACCGATGTAGTTTGGTGGTTGGGGTTCAATTAACCTCACGTCTCAGGAATAGTTGACTTGAATCTGTTCAAGACTACATCTCATTTACACGAAATACATATCCTCATCTCATTGGGCCGTGGAGCGTTGCTTATTGTTCACCAGTTGAACAGATTGCAACGTACACATTAGGAAAAAGAATACATATAATGTATAATAATATTATTATGTTTACTCGTATTATATATATACGAGGGTAAGTCAATCATTATCCGCAATTTAGTTATATTTTTGTTTGTGTTGGTAGTACTGTCGTGTTGCGTAGATGAAGCATGTGAGGTTTAATTTTTGTTATGTCTGTGCAGGTTTGATCCTGCTAGGTTAGTTCCATTATCGCTGCTCTACCGTTAATCATGGCTGCTCCGCTTTCTATTTGCACTAAAGAAGAGCAACGTTCAGTGATCTGTTTTTTGTGGTCAGGGGCCGAAATTTATCGAAAACATTCGGTACAATACGGGAACAGTGTGTTGCCACAACGGAGTGTCTACGAATAGATTGATAAATTCAAAAATGGTCGCACGAGAGCCAGACGACCGTTTACCGCCACAAATGAGGAAAACACTGAGCGTGCACGTCACATGGTTTTCTTAGACAGATGAGTAACTATCGATGAAGTGGCACATCGTCTGCAAATTAGTCACGGTTCTGCCTACGAAATCATCCACAACAGACTTGAGTATCATAATGTCTGTGCAAGATGGGTCCCAAAACAATTCACACAGTCGCATAAACAAACGCGCTTGGACATCTGCCAGAAACCTTTGGATCGCTACGGTAACAAACGGGGCAGTTTCTTAGACGGAATCATCACTGGTGACGAAACATGGATCCATCATTACGAGCCGGAGAGTAAACGGAAGAGTATGGAATGGAAACATCCGTATTCGCCCTGCAAAAAACGTTCAAGACCCAACCGTCCGCAGGAAAACTGATGCTTACGGTTTTTTGGGACTCACGAAGCCCAGTACTGGAACATTATGAGGAAAAGAGCACGAAAATAAACAGTGCGCGTTACAGTGAGATGGTTACTGCCAAGCTGAAGCCTGCAATTTGAAGCAAACATCGAGGACTGCTGTCGAAAGGTGTTGTGTTGTTTCATGACAATGCCCGTCCACATACTGCTGTCCACACTGCTGAAACGCTCCAGAAACTCAACTTTGAAGTACTGGCTCGTCCTCCGTATAGTCTAGATCTTACCCTTTCTGACACTACTTGTTTGGTCCACTCAAAGAGGCATTAAGGGGCCTTCGATTTACCTCGGACGAAACAGTGAAAGAAGCGGTGCATTCCTTGCTCGCAGCTCAACCGAAAACCTTCTTTTATGAGGGCATCAGGAAGCCTGTGCAACGAAGGACCAAATGCGTTGAAATGCAAGGGGACTACGTTGAAAAATGATGTACATGTAAGTTTCCTATTTGTATTTCAATAAAATTTATAACTACATTGCGGATAATAATTGACTTACCCTCACACGAGTGGTGAATCAAAAAATAAGTTACACCCTCACCGTGTTCTTGTACTGAAAGGGATATATTAATGTCTTGTGGTGGCAGCACTGGTTGTGTTGTTGTTTTCACGCTTCCCCAGCAGCGATTCCGTAAGACATTCAGTACGTGTGTAGTGTCGTTGTCAATATGGCGTGTTCTCTAGAGGTTTTATCCAGCTTAGAATTGCCGTTCGGTAGTCTGATTTTTGTGGGAAAAAAATTAAAATTGTTCTGAAAGTCATCGCAAAATTGTTGACTTATACGATGAAAACGCCCCAAGATCACAAAATGGTGCCAAATGTTCAGAAACGGAAGAACAAAAGAGAGTGACCAACTGCGTGCTGGGGATCCTTCAATTGCAAATACGACGGGTACCGCGGAAGTAATTACAATCAATTTATTCCTCGATGAACAGGAATAATGTCAAATCTTACTGTGAGACTTTAAAAAAATTGCGTAAAGCCATTAATGACGGAAGACCCGGAAGATTGAGCGATGGGATCGTTTTTCTTCATGACAACGCTACTCCTCGTTCAGCTCATGTGACAAAGGAATTACTGCGAAAATTCAAATAGGTAGTGCGGTCTCATCCGCCTTACAACCCTGACCTAGCACCCTGCGACTAACACCTGTTTGGTGCTCTCAAGCGAGGACTGACAGGGAAGGGTTTCGCTAATGATGATGAACTGAAGGAAGCGGTCCTTAAATGGTAAAAGGAAATTGGACGAAATTTTTATGAGAGTGGAATTGAAAAACTTCTTGCGAAGTATGAAAAGTGTTTAGAAAAACTTGGTGATTACGTCAAAAATTAGATAAAAATATGTATTTTTTTCAATAAAAAAAAATTGCCTTATAAATACGTGTTTGTTTCAAATAGGGGCTGTAACTTACTTTCTGATCGTCTCTCGTATATATACACACACACACGAACATTTATAATATTATTCAAAACAATACTTTAAATTGATATATACATATTTCATTACTTTTGCATGCATAATGATTATGATGATAATAACGATTACACTAATATTATATAAAATAATCGGTTGATTTTTTTTTTTTTAGTTTTCAAAACTGATTATTTCAATTTACGGCAAAAAATGTATATTGTAATACAAAAATATATACGTGAAGTGATAACGAATAAAAGGATTTATCATTTAATAGATTAGAAGAAAAAAAAAAAAAAAATTTTTTTTAAATATATATTTTTTTTGTAATAAAAACGGTTTGTTGAAGTACACAAGGGTAAGCTATATTAATAAACTATTTCTTGTTTATATAAAAAAAATTCATATCAATATTATTCATTTTCCGATTGGATTCATTAATATTTATTTATCTGTTTGAAACGCTCAATATATTTATTTATTTCTAGCAGATCAGGTAATGCTTCGCTATTGCTGGATTTGAGTATATGAATAGATTAAATGAATACAGTTGAAAGTTTGATAAAACATTTAAAAAAATTTATATTACAGAACGTCACAAAATTTAACTTTTCATTTTATAAGAGTCAGAATTTAAATAAATCCAATTGGCAAAACAACAGCACTACCTAACGGATTTAATTCAAACCACTCTCTAAACACAGTTGTCGGTAAAAAAATTACTTTTTAACGAAAAGAGATATGGCTGCAAAATCATCACGATTAATATTGAACATTAACAAACTTACAAAACATTACGGAACTTCACAAAATGTAACCTTCCACTTTATATAAATCAGAATGTAAATAAATCCAATCGTCAAAACAGCAGCACTACCTATCGGATTTAATTGAAATTACTCACTAAACGCAGTAGTAGGTTCAAAATACCCCTTTTTTTCTACTGGTCAGATCGAGAATTTCAAAAGTTTTAAATCTTCTCTGGACAACGCGGACCGTTTTGAAAAATCCCGCGCGTAAATGGGTCCACTAGTTTTTTTAGTTTAAAGGGACACGCATACGAACATTGCCTTATATATAGAAGAAAATCTGTATGTATATTTGTTTGTTTGTTTCGTAAATATCTCGAAACCTAGCGGGTATAGTTTTTGCAAAAATATTTCTTTACACGTAACTAATATTCATATTCTGAATATGAACCAAATCGGTCCATAAATACAATTTTTCTAAATATCTCAACCCCAACGCCATCTAGTGAATCCATTGTTTGCAAAAACATTTCTTTTCGCGTAACTAATATATATTGTTAATATGAGCCAAATCGGATCATAAATACTATTTTTCGAAATATCTCGACCCCAGCGCCACCTAGCGTCAGTCCAAACCAATTCAGAAACCTTCGCGGGCGTGCGCACAACTCATCAAAGTTTCGTCGCAATCGGATGAGTGGTATAGGAACGCATGCGGGACAAACATACATTTTTACCTCCTTGTACGAAGTAAAGTATTGAGATCGCGAAAAATTTCGGTTTTGATATTTCAACGGAAATATGCATTTTGACCACCCCTGAATCCATTCTGACTGGTTTCGGCGTGACGTCTGTATGTACTTATGTATATCGTAAAACTCAAAAACTATTAGACGTAGATGTTGAAATTTGGATTTAAGACTGTTTTAACATACAGTTGTGCACCTCCCCTTTTGATTGCAATCGACTGAACCAAAAGTGTCCAAAAAAACACAAAATTCAAACAAATTTGGATTTTTTACTTTTTCATAACTGAAGTAATAAGCGCTCATTGAGAGCTTTTCAATATATCACAAGCATTGGTTGGTGATATTTTCATTGGTTCCAGGGTTATAGCGAAATTAGATACTAATTAATCTTTTTTTAACTTTTTTTTTAAATTTAAATATATTGATTTATTAATAATCTCCGATTGGAAAAATAAGATAAATAATAATTCAATAATAATAAAAAAATAAAATAGAAAAATATCACAAGTTATTAATGAAATTAAATTTTATGTACTTTTCATTTTAAAAATATGTGTATATGTAATTTAATTGACGTACAAGGAAGTTATTTGCTGTACACATCAAATTTATATATATATATATATATATATATATATATATATATATATATATATATATATTGAAAAAGTATATTTTAATAATTGGATGAAATAAAATTGTTTTAAGTTACATTACTCTTCAACATTTATTAAAGAGAAAAAACTATTTTAGTAATGTTACAATAGTTTACAATTAGTTTTACTAAAATCGACGATCAAAAAAAATCTTGCTGTCAAACAATTGTCAAAAATTAAATAAAAGTCTACTTTTTCCTTTATTTTTATTAACATTATTTAACATATATTTGTTGTTATTCATCTTTTACACAGACTCACATAAACATACAAATAGAGAATTTAATTTCATCCTGCAGTAAATTGTAAAAAAAAAATTATTGTTTTCCTTCTTGTCTTTACTGCTTATTATTTAAAAAGTATTTTTATTAATAATAAAGAAATATAACAAGTTTATTATTAACGTCGTAACAAAGAAAAGCACTTAAAAAACAGTTTAAAAACAATAAGTAGGTATTTGTATTCTGACTGGTGTATAAAAGTAAATTTCATAAATCACGAAAATAAAGAGGAAATATGCTGCTATACAAATAGAAAAATATGATAAACTTCACTCCAGTATTTTTCCTGGATACTTAAAGATCTTACCACGGTTTTCCTTGATTCATCCAGGGAATACTGGAGAAGTTTATTTTTTATTTGTAGAGTACCATATCTAACCGTGGTAAAGCACCATCAACAATTTCCCCAATTATTAAATAAGAAAACTGCCAAAGGGTTTTGTTCATTATTTGCTCAATTCAGGATACATCTCATTTTTCCAAATCAGTTGATAAAAGAGATACGCGTCTGAAATCGTTAAAAGGGGATGCGAGACTCTTACCGTACGGTTTACAATTTCATTTTAATTTTTTTTTTATATAAGAGATACGCGGTTGAAATCATTAAATGGAATAACAAAAATTATACAGTCTCATTTTGTGGCTGTTTTCACGCATAATTTTTTAACAAACTGTAACAATTTCATTCATATCTCGGTTGTTCACCAAACGATTTGAATAAATAAGTATTCATTTTATTTACAATAAAAGGCTTAACATTTTATCTCTGAAAATATTATTTGGCAAAACTAATATGTACAGAGTTATAACGAGTAGTTGTTAAAAATTAAAACGGCCGCCATTTGATTATTTCCACAGTTAAAATTTTTAAATTTATGTATTTTATAGAACATTTTGTCGGACATGTATTCACAAAATTTCATTTAAATAATTCATTTAGTTTTTAAAATACGGCGGATAAAGTGAAGATGAAGTTGAAATAGGATATACATTTATTTTGACATCCTGAATCAGTATCTTAAGTTTGGCTAACAATACTCAGTAAGCTCTGTATACTTCATTTTGGAGGAAAAGAAAAAATATATATGTGAATACCTTGATTCCCCAGTATCCGATGGGATCGAAAATGCAGGAATATATGTAAATACGTGTGTCAAATTTGAACTTTGAGTTTCGAAATAGAGGAAAAATATTTAAAAATAACGTTGAATATTCTCTCACCTATAAATCTGATTTGTTTAAACGTATTCAATTTTTAATTACTCAAGTGTTTTGTTACTATTAAAGCTCAATTTTATACGACCACTGTACAAAAAAATCGAAAATTAAAAATAGGGAAAATAATATTCCCGTTTTTTAATTCTTTCCAAAATTTAATATCATCCATCCTGATCCCCGTAGGGGAATAGACCCGCCTTGTGACGAGCCCGGTCGCCACATATTCCCTTCCGTTCCTAGCCTTGGTGGGCTTTATCGGATGTCGTCTTTTAGACCCTCTAAACTTGATAATCCAACACAGTCATCAGTTAGACCTCTTGTCAGGAAACCACCGATGCAAATAACTCGGCACATATTTCAATCAGTGTATTTACACAACTTATTATCATCTTCGGATGGACTCTTCCAACCACGACCATCTACCGTAACTTACAACCCTCAACTAACAAATTACCCGATTCGCGGAAGTGCGATTCCCGCGTCTTCCTCAATCAGCGAGAGTTTCACACAAAAACTCTTCTTATATCTAACTTTAATTAGACTATAGACTCAGATCAATACATGACTGAGTCTTTAAACACGAAAAATTCTATCCTCATACCAAGAAAACAAGTGATGATCGCAAATGAGACAACTTTGTCCAACGATTCAATTTACTCAAAGTCCACTTGATTTATTTAAAAATCAAGAAACCGATTCACAAATTTAATAAGCATCTAATGAAAACATAACCTATCTCTCACTACTCTGGTTCGCTTTCGGGAGCGAGGTCGATGCATATACTCTCCCACACCAAAGCTCATTCACAGACTTCTCCACACATCCATTCTCATCCTAACAGTGAATATCTCAGCTAAACGGGCCTCGATAACAAAACGCTATCTTTGCGAAGTAAGCATCGAGGCGGGTCCCTAGCCACCCACGTTGCTGTTCTCTCTATACATTTATAAAATTTAATATTATCAATTCCCCTTATATATACAAATATTTGGTATTACATTCGAAGAATTTTTGTTGAGCCAGTTGGGAAATATTAATGAAAATATAGCCCAACATACGTACATGCATTCATCGTCCGCAAATATCTAATTCTTTTTTTTGTTTTTTGAACCAAGAGAGTATTGAAGCGTCGATATTTGCAAAAATCTTGATACTAACAATTTTTCTCCTTATTTCTTTCCTTTTATAGCTATGCTCCTGCAGCAGCAGTAGAGCTATAACCAGGATTGTAAAAATAGATGTGACTGAAGTGCGTATTAGTTATTTAAGTAAAACATGTACAATGAAATAATAAGTTAAATACGAAATGATACTAAAGAAGAACTGAAAAATAATTTACAATTCGGAAGACGTTAATGAAAATTATTGAGCAAATTTTTAAACTGAAAGGAGCTGTAGAAAATTCACGGTTGTTTAAGTTTTTACTTAGTTAATCTAGTTCTATAGAATTCATCAATAGAGTAATACTGTTTTGTAAAAGAAATTTTTTTAACTGTGTTCTAAATTAATTAGAGGGAAGTTTTTTTAAATGATTCAATAATTGACTAAAGATGATAACTGAAACATAAGAACGCCCTTTCTCATAAACCGAAGTATTATATTTAATTAAGAGCAAATAGTTGTGTTGTCTGTTTTGAAAAAATTATCTCAAATAATTATGTACGAACGAATATTTCTAATTATTCAGCTTCACCCTGTTATGTCTCGTCTCTCACAAACAGGAAGAGCTTCTTAAAATATTTCGTATTAAATTTATCCAACGTATAAATCATTGCCAGGATAACTATTATCAATAAATTTACTCAAAACTGGATTGACCGTTCATACTTGAAGTAACTAAAGGATTGAAAACAAAATACTGTTTGATAGTAACTGGACAGGCAGACAAAATAGTACATTAAGTATTTCGCTTCAGCAATTCGTGGCCTCTTCCAGGAAACTATTTCAAACCAAAAGAATTTCATATTAAAGATAAGATAAGATAAAGTACGTGTGGAAATGTTAAAAGTATTAAAAGTATACAGCTCCGCGACGAAACACTGACGATGCTGGGAAGGTCAAACATGTATGTTGTTTGCCAATCACAAAACTACAACCATCAGAATTATAATTTTTGGACCCGTCTATATAAAGTATAGCGTTAGGATTCACGCTATTTACAATATTGTAAAATTTTTCTCGTACGATAACAGGATTTGTGTACTTTTATGATCTACAGAAAGACTAAAGCTATAATTTACGACATGAGACCGCCAAGGGGTAATAACATTGAGTAACAGTAAATAGTGAGGTATCCGTACATTTAAAGATAAGAAAAGGTAATGGACTCTGATGCCCAACCGGGTAGTAGATCTCGGCTGCTCCTGATATTGACTAAAATGCGGGTTCACGAACACCGCATCAAAGGTCGGATGATTTGGTTGCGCTATAATATGAGCTACATAGGAGCAGATCATTTGGTTTCTTCTATACCAAAGACCTGGAAGGATTACCACTAGAAGGATTACCACGGGCGAAAATCAGACCATGGGAATGGAAATGAGGGGAGCTTTTTCGAAAAAAAATTAAAAAAATATTTCTATAACATTATTATTAAGTAAAATATCGAATTTGTTTAAAATTCCTACAATTCTTTGGATAAGGACCTAAAATCTTATGTAAATAAAGTTTTTTGATATCACCAACCATTGACTCAGGGGGTGGAAAAAATGGGGTTTTGAAGAAAAAAAAATCTTATCTCCCTTAATAAGCGCATTATCGCATCGGTTTAAAGTGGTCGTTAGTCCTCTAAATATTACCTAAAACTATTTTTCGTAACAATTTTTGATATGAACTATTCCTTACGGTAAGGGATGAACAAAATTTTGCTAGAATTTTAAGAAGATCCCCATCTTCGTAAGGGGCTTGTTGTATGGTAAACATGTGAACCTTTTTTTTTTCACATGCAACCGTTGTATTGAGTAAATTTGAAGTTTTTTTTTTTTTAACTTTAAGGTGGAAATCTTTTTTATCCCCTACTTAGCAGCGGTAAAATCTACCTCCGTCTTCCGGCTTGCCGAAAGGGATTTTTTTCTTTTAAATGAAAATTAAGTCAAACCTATTTTTTAATCCCAAAGTGAGAAAATCGGTTCGTGATGGCATATTTTTTTAAATTGTTACAAGTATAGAGCAGCCAAATGATGAATTAGAACTAATTAAAAACCAACCGATGAAAGATAGATAGCCAAAAAGTAGATTTATTTTTTTAATTTAAAAAATAATTAATTTTTGTAATAATTTTAAAAATATTACGAGTAAAAAGAAACTTAATTAGCCTTTTTCAGTCACATGCATTAAAAATCTGTCATAAATTTTCTATTCACTCGACGGCAAACAATAAAACCATCATGATGTATAGCTTCTTTTCAAACTATAATAATTACTTTCTCTGTCATTTTATAAATGAATAAACTCGTGTGTTATTTCTAAATGTTTATAGTAATACACTTTTTTTTTTCATAGTACAAATTTTGAAAGTAATTAAATAGAAAGTTATTATTGTTTGAAAATTATAAAGATTTTTAATTACGATTATGAAGTGAGAAGTTATGAAGAGAAAAAAGAAGCATCAGAATGAGAATTATTAGGTAAATGACGTCACTGTTATTTCGCTTAGGAATGAGGTTTTGCCTGGTGGGAATTCTTGTTTTACGGGTCAATCACCCAAACCCTTTGTTTAAAAGTTCATAATTATTTCAGCCACGTTTTATAGAGTTCACAAAGATAAGAACATATTAAACTGCTTCAATAAATAAAGGATTCAGTCAAATACAGAGCCTTACAATTTATTTAATGTTATCAATACAGAGCATATATATTTATAAATGAAAAATAATAAAATTACTGAATATTTTAACACAAAATAAAATATTTTTGTGCAAAACAAAATAATAATAAAAAAAAAGACAAAACAGAAAATAAATAGGTTTTAATAAATAAATGATTAAAAGAAATATCATTCCTGAATGAGCTGATGTGTTGTGATGTACTAAAGACTCATTCTCTGCAACATATTAGCACTAACAAATACATTAAGGTCATTCTGCATAATTTAAAAAAAATATACTGAATTAAATTATGATATTTAAATACTGGGTGTACTTTTTTTTACAGCACACGTGGTCTGCAATGTAATATACTATCCCAACCCAGTAGGGGGAAGACCTTGTGACGTTACCGGTCGCCACACCACCCCTTCCATTCCGAGCTCTGAGGGGCTTTACCGGAGGTCGTCTTTAAACCCTCTAACTGATTACATTTTACAGTCATCAGCCAGCCTTCGGTCGGGATGCCACCGATGTAAATGCCTCAGGAGATCTTTGCATCAGTAAAATACAAATCAATTTTTGTCTTCACGTAGGCCTCAAACGGACATCTTCATATCCAACCTAACATGATTCCCTCAAACTAACTAACCTTGACCGCAGAAGCGCGGACCCCGTACCTAATTCAAATTTGACAACACCGTTCGTGACTGTGAATACGTCAGAAAACGAACGAGTTGTAAGTTAAAAGAGTATAAATATAGGGTGTATTTTTTTATAACACATGTGATCTGCAATGTAATGTAAAATACTATATTAGGTGTAGAATTTAATTTCGTTATAATAGAGGAACGACCAAAATGTAATGCACACTGGAATGTAACGGGAGAAAAACATTTCGCACAAACCAACAGCGCTACTACTAACTTTCCATACTCTATGACCCAATCCCTCTCATTTTCTGTCTAATTATTGCTAGTCTTACTACTGTACAGTCGAATAATCGTGTTATGTCTAAGCGTGTAAAATAACGTGCAGTGATTGAATTTTTAACAGCTGAATGTTACATGCAGAACATCATCGTCTAGAAGCCATTTATGGTGATGAAACTATTGATCGAAGTACTGTGAATAGGCGAGCAATAAAACTTCGTGCATCAGAAGCCGTACAGCGCACACTCAGTCTTGATGAGAATCCACTGTGGAGGTGAATAAATAAATTAAAAATCGCATCACACAGTAACGCATCGCCACCCAGATATGCGTAATGAAAAACGAGTAGAAAATATTATTTCTTAAACGGGCTACCGTAAAATCTGTTCGCGGTGTATAACTCGCTACAAAGGTAGTTATGAGATGATTTACAGAAAAGAAAAACAACAATACAAGTAATCTGAACACAGAAAGTGTTGAAAAGAATTAATCCTTTTCAAAATAATGAAAAAGATTACTTCCTTTTCGATATTGTGACAGGTAATGAACCTCCGATGCATCATTACGACCCTAAAGAAAAAACGGCAGAATAGGGAACACCGGCACTAATGGTTCAGAAAAATTCAAAACACAACCCTCTGCTAAAAAAGTTCTGTTACAGTGTTCTGGAATTACAACCAGGCGTACGTTACCGATTACCTAGAAACCAGATCGACTAAATTCTGTACGATACATAGAGATCTAAAAATACTGTCGCCTAATGAGGTGGTCCCCGCGGTTTGATCAGGATATTGAGGGGTTGTTGACAATTTATAATATTTATATAATTATAGTTTTATTGATTTAAAATGTTCAAATTAAACCAGACAAATTAATAATAATAACAATGGTGATAAATACAATAATGATGATAATAATAATTGACAATAATAAAACGGTCAATGAACACAAATATTAATACAGTAATTACAACCACAATAATAGTCAGGATAATAGTAGTAAACAATTATTACGTGATATAAAAACATAACATAATCAAAACAATAAGTATGACATATAAACAGACAAAAATACATAAAGTAATCAACAAAGATAACAATCAAAATTATTACACGTCAAATAGTGATAGCATGTGAATACAGATTATCCACTAGAGAGTTTAAAATAAATAACAGTTCAGAATTTATTCCAAGTATATAAACAGAAAACTAGTATTCAGACCCATTAACAAAAGAAACGCTAGTTTTAACCCTTTTCAACAACTAGTCTTATATCAACAAACAATCTTATAAAATTCACTTGAAAATCCCTTATATTGTCTACCTTAACAGTTTATGAGTGAAGTCTAGTGCATTATTTCTTTCAGATATAACTTATAGTTTTACTGTAACTCACAAATAGTACTTTCTTTGTTACTGAATTACTCGTGGCCTCATCTTAATCGGATCCAACTGGATACTCTCCTTGCTGGTCTGACGTCACGCTGACTCACACCTGTGACTCTCCACGCTGGACCGTTGTCGTACGTCTCGCTAGACTGGTTCGCCGAACTCGCACAACTCCACACAACTTGCAGGCTCTCATCGCAGAACTTCCCTTGCGGGACCGACGTCGTAACGCCTCGCAGACTGGTTCGCAGAACTCTATGCCGATCTTACAAATCTTTTAGCTGGTCTATTTATACTGCTAACCTATTTATCTGAAGGATCGGATCTAAGTCGAAGCGTGAGAAGAGTCGACCGAGGCTTTGTTCCCATAAATTGCAAGCCTGGTCTCTTCTCACCATCCAACAGGTGTTCATTGTGTGTTAAGGGGTAGTATAACAAAAGACAATTGCAAAACGGACCTATTCTTTAGAAAAGGGTAAAGAGTAGGTTTCTGGATTCTTACCAGTCAATTACATTTTCTATTGCTTTTGTAATAATTGGTAAGAATACGTTATTCAGGTCTGCTATACCAGTCTTATTACAATACCTTAGGAAGCATTTGTTGTTAGCCGATAATTCTGCACACAACAATACATACATACACAAATATCACATACATTGTGACATTTTCATATCTTTTCGCAATTACAGAGTATTCACTTCTTAAGGAAAAAATTAAGAACTGAAGTACGCGGTGAGATCGTGGATCAAGATAAGTTTGACAGGATTCTCCAGTGACGGAATAAGAAAACCGGGTTATTTTGGGAGAAATGTGTATATATAAATAATGAGTATATACATATAATTCAAGGGCATAGTAACTGTGCCCTTGAATTTGTAATACGGGATTGGAAAAAATTAAATAAAGATGACGTTAAAATAGGAAAAGGTATCTCAGTAAATTGCCTAGGATTTGCGGACGATTTAGCCCTACTAGCCCAAAATATAGAAGAGGCCAGATACCAACAGTCAACACTGGAAGAAATTGCAAGAAAAATTGGTCAAAACTTTCATACGAAAAAAACAAAATTATGGTGACAGACCCACTATGCATAAGCAAAGCAAAAGTAAACAATAATGATATAGAATTAGTAGAAAACTTTAAATGTTTGGGGGAAAACATCACACACAACCTCCAAGAAAATCAAAACTGGAATGAAAGAATAAATAAACTCATCAAAGCCACAATAAAAACACAAAACATCTATAACAAATAATGCATGTCCATAAACACAAAAATAAGACATTATAACTCAGTTATCCAACCAGAAATACTTTACGGATGCGAAACCATATTTGGACCGTACCAGACAAGGTTTACCGACAAACTGGAAAAGACTGAAAGACAGATTCTACGACGATGCATCGGGAAAAACAATAAAAAAGACGGGATTTGGAGAATTATTCCAAACGAAGGGATTTACAAAACGATCATCTCGATAACTAATAAATTTAGAAAGAAGAGAATTTCCTTTCTAGAACATATTTTCAGAATGGAAGAGACCAGACATATCAGGCGGATAATCGAACTTTTCTGGAACAAGAAAAGCAGACCGAACTGGTTATACGAAGTACAGAAAGACATGGAGGAATTAGACATAACCCATGAAAACCTAAAAACGAAAACCGGAAACTGAGAAATTAAAAAATAAAGAAACAAGATTCCTATCAAAACCCAAGAAAACAATAAGCCGGGTGTACTCTGAACAAGAAAGGGCAAGAAGATCTGAAACCAATAGAAATTACTGGCAAAAAAGAAAAGCAGAAAAACAACAAATCAGCAAGAAAAGAAAGAACTTGCCAAAAAAAATGAACTAAAGTGATCCATTATGGTCTTAAAAGTACAAAAAAAAAATGATTGTGTGGAAAAATAATGTTCGTTTTTATAGAAAATAAAATGCATTTTATACCATACTTTTTTCATTAGACTACCTTTTTTATTCCTTTGAACGAAGTAAAGCAAGTATTGTGATATCGAAATATTTCGGTTATCAGATTTTAACAGAAATATCCATTTTGATCATCCCTGAATCCATTTTGATTACGTTCGGCGTGACATCTGTACGAATATATGTGCGTATGTATCTCGCATAACTCAAAAACGATTAGCCGTAGGATGTTAAAATTTTGAATTTAGGACTATTGTAACATCTAGTTGTGCACCTCCCCTTTTGATTGCAATCGACTGGACCAAAAAAGTCAAAAAAATGGATTTTTGATTGTTTCTTAACTACAGTAATAACCCTTCATTGAGAGATTTTCTACGATATATCATAAGTGGTATTTATTTTCATTGATTCCAGAGTTACAGCCAAATAAAATTTTAATTAGTGAAATATTAGGAAATTACAAGGGGAAGGCATATCGTTTCGAATCAGATTTCATTTCCGTTTTTTTTTTAACCTTTTTTTTTTTAATTTAATTATATTGATTTATTAATAATTATTAATCTCAGATAGTAAAAAGTTTTACAATAAATAATATTATAATAATAAAAATATGAAAAATATCAGAAGTTATTAATGAAATAAAATTTTATGTACTTTTCATTTAAAAAAAAAAAAAAAAATGTGTGTAAGTAATTTAATAGGCGTGCAAGAAAGACATGAGATGTTCAGATCAGATTTTTCATTTGAGAGTTTTGAGCGACTGTATATTAAATTAAAGTCAATCATCGTCCATAAATTTATATACTTAGATTCAAATAGGCGTGGGAAACGTACATTACGGTCTTCTTACTTATTTTTTTCCTTCATCTCTAAAAAACTTCTTTCTTTAATATAGATTTAACGCAAATTTTCGTTGATATTCAATTAACAGATTTCCCCTTAAATATCTCAGTGCTGCTTATTTATTTCTTAAATACCGTTGCTTTTTAATTTTTTTTTTATGTGAAGCTTTGCTTTTCTATAAAAATCCTATAATATTTTTTAGTAAACTTGCGATATAACTTTATTTTTTGTATATAATAAAGAAAATAATAATAATAAAGATAAATGACAAAAATAAGTAAAAGGAATTCAAAAAGGAAATATAAACCTCTACTGTAATAACATTAATTAATTAATAATTCTTATCTATAATTAGTCCTCTATCACCAGGACTCTTTTCATTACCTTCATAGGACTACAAAACTCATTAAAGAAATAAAAATAAAATATGACTGATATCTGACAAACACAAAAAACAAATAAACTTTTATTACAGAAATAGTAAAGTAAAATTTATACTGGCATTCTTCAGTTAACAGCGAATATTCAAAAACAATTTAATATGCATATAACTTAAAACAAATACGTAAATAAAACTTAAAATCTGTTACAGTAATTGCATTCAATTGGACAATTACATTCTTCCATTTCATGGTACTCATATTGACAGGCATCTTAAATAAGACAATTTATTCATTTAAATTACAAAACATATTATGTATAACAAAAGTAAGTTAATTAAATTTGCAATTATAACTTGTCTGGTTGTTAGCCTTAATTTTTTTTTTAAATAGGTATGTTATGGGATTTAAAAAAAATTGTTATACTTAGATTATGTGATCGTTAAATTTAATGTGATAGTGTCATATCACATTACATGTATTCATACGAAACGAAACAAATTTACCAATGCATAGTTAAGTAATTTTCTTAGTCGGATTTAAAAGGTTAAGTTTACGCATTGTAAAACATGAGATGTATAATTTTATATGTTATATGCTATACTCCAAGTTAATATTTTTTTTCCTGATGAGAGGGGAATACCATTTACGGACAAAGTGTCGGACTCGTAACAGGTTCCGCTAATTGTTACTTAAGTGCGCATGTTTGCCTGCGCCCTAACGACTCAACCTAACCACCTCATCAACTCCCCATCCTAAGGCCGAATCCGCAATCAACCACTAAACGACCCCAGGAGGTGCCTTTGGGCAAGGGGGAATTCGGAGTCTCCGTGCATCACCACCACCGCCCACCTGCGCAAGCGCTGACGAACGACGGCTCCGCAGGGAGCTGTCTTTCACTTCCCCCTCACACACAGGTCGCGTTCTCCGGCCTTCCAGTGGATCTTTCCATGCTGACACTCGGTCCTGTCGCCTTAGCCTCTAATGTAGGGATTCGTGAAGGGAACCCGCACAGAGTATCTGTCTCTTCACGAAGGAACGAAGTGTCTCATCACTACCGCCCATCAGTGCAAGCACAGACGAACGGCAGCTCCGCAGGGGGCTGTCCCTCATTACCTCGCCCCTCCAAGTTAATCATTATTTTGACTTAAGCCTACTTCCTATTACAAAAAACAAAAAAATTGAGTTGGAAAGGGGTCATATTTTATACAAATTCTTTCATCGAATAACACATAATGTTACTCATTTTTCTAAATAAATTAGAAGTGCATTGTTAATTATTTATCGATGGTCAGATCGAAAAATGCTAATAGTTTTTAATAAAAAAAAACTTACAACGGATAAATACAATAATCGCAAATAATTTTCTACCATTTTTTCTGAACATCTGTATTTAGGAAGGTTTAATTGTTCGAATCCCGGTCAGACTTACCATTTGCGTAACTACAAAATTTTTATATATCTTATGTTTATAAAAAAAAATTCAGATCTTGTGATAAATAATTTAAAACAAATTCTATTTATACTGTATTTCATGTTGAATTCTTACATCGGATTAGGTAATGTTTTTTACCACTACTCCTTGCGATCACACCTGCTTTTATTACGAACACAAGCCCAAGGGAAATCAAGGAAGTACTTTTCCTATATTGGTTCGGGTAATTGATACCAACATTATAAAAACCGCGTTCCTTGCCCGCTTGTTTTCTTAGGCATGCTTTCGTATGATGCATAAACCTGTCTCCTGCATACACTGTGTGCTCTGAGGGGTCCTACCAACCCTCAACAGTCAGATTCGGGTAATAGTCTCAATTTCCGCGCTGACGAAAAGCTTCCGTGACCGGTGAGGAACTGGCTCAACTCAACCTGCAATTTTCTACACCCGCTATTTTTGGAGATTGGGGATCAGTCTATGAGCCTATCAACCCTTGGTTAAGTGATACCATCTCTCCTGTCTACCTTCTGCTTTACTTACACTTCGGTATTTTTTTTCCCGCTTTAGAACGACGAGAAGCAGAGGTGCTCCCCGGCCATTATCTCGTTGGTATCCTTGAGATGGTCCTGTAGAAACAGCATATCGTTTTGAGACAACCCTATGAACACGGTTCGAAATTTTTCAAGTACTCTCCTTTGCAACCGCAACAAACCAGACTACTGTTCGTTAGAACACTTCGGAGAGCAACACGTGTGACGTAACCCTCCACTTAGACGTGCGAGAGCCTCGATATTTGTCATTATCCGACCGATGGTAACAGCCGATATTTCTGTCTTCTGAGACACATCGGTAAGGTGCCTTAGGAAAGTAGAATTTTTTCTATTTATACCACTACGTATTTCGCTGCAGAAGAAGGGTGAACAACTATGTCCCCAATTCTAAAAGAAATCGGGCTGAACTTCCGCCTACCCGAGATCACGACCGCTGGATTTTCTCGGGCAAAAGCTGCATTCCAATATCTCGATATATGACGACGATGCTATGTATCGTCGCCAGTATCCATAACCTGGCTTTCGTTCACGAGCAAAGCCAAGTCGTCGGTAATTCCATTCAGGGTTGCTCCTTCGGGAAGTACAACGGACAGAACTTCGTCTTAAGCCTAAGTGTTGTGAAATTCTTAAAGCTCCCCGAGTACAGATGCGAAGCACTGAACATAATTTGATAGGAGTAATATTCTATGGTTTTTAAAAGAAAATATTTTTCACTTATTAATAATTATTATTACCAAACGGTATCAGGAAAAGAAAGAATTTAACTGAAATGTGTCTTTCTTTGTGGGTTTGTAACTACTGAATGTCTGTATATATTTTCACTAGATTGGAATGAAATAAATTGATTTAAACCGGGAGTGATTCTAGGTGTATGATGATCTTAAGGAACTGAAATGTCCGAATGTCCGTACCACAAACGGCTATTGTGCCTCAAAACGGTTTAGCGACTAACATCCTAATTAGCTCCTAGAGCTCACCTAACTGCATGAGCGGAATAAGCGTAGTGCTCTACACCACTCGCTTGCGAGTCTCACCGCTCACTTGTCATACATTACTAAAATGGGTAGACGCACCCCGTCTATATACTAAAATATATGACTTGTCAATAAATTAAAATTCATTCTGTCATGGACAGCAATTTGCTGCCACTCCTAGGTCGCTGAATGTCAGCAAGTACCTCTCCATCATATTATAGCGCTTGGAGCTGTATTTGACTGATGGTCAGTCATTTCTCGAAGGTAGCTTCCGTCAGTAAGCCGTAGAAATCTTACATCCCTTAAACTACTGATGCCGGTTGAACAAAGCAACAGCATCAAGGAACTCGCACACGGTCCGGCAATGCGGCTCGCGCCACATTGACTCGCCACTTACGAGTGGCCAGTTTTCCCCTTGACCTCTAAGTTCCAAGGTGGCCTGAGTTCTGCCCCCCCGCCCCCCGAACGGGGCAGTCGAACATCATGTGTTCGTTCGATTGGACCTCCCCGCAGACGCACAGCTCAACAGCTGCCAGGTGGAACCGAAGCAAATATTGGTTCAAATTCGCGTGGTTGGAGAGCAGTTGGGCTCCCGTTGCCCTTAAAAACGAAGCTAGAGGCGTACCATCCACCCAAGTTCTGCATAAATCTATACAAAGACCTACCCTTAGACGTGGCGTGCCATTTTTGCTACCATGCTTTCATCGCGAGGTTGTAAAGCCTCCTCCGCAGGCGGGAAATTGGGCAACTGTTCGAAATTTAGAACCGGTGCATTGTGATCACCGTTCCACTCCGATACAGGGCCGGCTCGAAACCTCATCCCAAATACCTCGGCCTTCCTATCTCTTCGCAATTTCCACATGGTCGCCCGACCTTTCGCCACTAAATCAATTGAGAGAGCTTATCACAATACGGTGGTAGCCTCGTAGGAGGTTGTTTTAAGCACACCAGTACATACGATTAAGGCTGTGCGCTGGGCACTCCTTAAATTTTTAATAAGTACTCGATTTCTTCCCAACCTATGCGCCCAAACGGACGCAGCATAAGAGGTCATACTTTCGAAGACACCTCAGTGCACCATGTAAAAATGACAGCCCGACACCCCGTAGTCCTTCCAAGCAACCCTCCTAATTTACGACAGGCTTAATTATTTTAACACTGTTACCTGATAACTGTATTCATAATTCACTTCAACAAAGAACCTTTACTTTACATTTAAATGATAAGTGGCAATGGAAAAAATCGATAAAGCTCTTAAATTAATAATTACTTTATTTAAAATTTTTCTCTATAATTCCATTAAAATTTATAATAAATGATCATTTTTTAATAAAAACGTGTATATAAAAGTTAGAAACATTTATTAAGATACTATATTTTCGAAACCTATTCGTATATAAAACTTTTATCTTAGGCAAATGCTAGTTTAATTTCCTTAGGGAAACTCTCACAGAAGCACATTAAAGGGAGATTTTTAATACAAAAAATAATATTCGAAAATTTGGCTTGAAATCTCTTTCTACTTTTTATTATCATAGAGAATGGTATTCTGAAATCTCTTATACTGTAACAGTAAACACAGCTCGGTACTGTTGCAATGGCTAACAAATTTATACTAAATGAGCATCATAAATCAGTCGGTACTTAAATTTTATCCGTTATCATATTGAGGAGAAAATAAAACTCCAGCTTAACTCCTTGTTAAGAGCTGTAAGCCATATAGTAAGTATATTACACAATAATGATTAAGGAATCACCATTATTTTAAACCAGCTTATTTTCCTCTTACTAAATAGAGACAATGTGTATAAAATTAAAACCTTCTTCTACTTTGTAACAGTCTGTTTTTTTTTTCAGTCCAAGAAAAAAAAAAAATTATTAATTTGTTGTTTTATACACTCAATACCATTCTTTCTTGTAGCCAATGAGGTACAAGACTCACAAACTTCTATCGCTTACTCTGACAACAATGAATATTTTATACTTATGCCTCTGTTGCAGGAATACCACTGAATATTACGTATAATATTGAGTTAACTATACCCTTCTTTTTTCCTATTTTGCCTCCGGGAATTACCGTTCAGATATTACTACAGGGGATGATTTTTTTTTTTTTGTCTTCAGTCATTTGACTGGTTTGATGCAGCTCTCCAAGATTCCCTATCTAGTGCTAGTCGTTTCATTTCAGTATACCCTCTACATCCTACATCCCCAACAATTTGTTTTACATACTCCAAACGTGGCCTGCCTACACAATTTTTCCCTTCTACCTGTCCTTCCAATATTAAAGCGACTATTCCAAGATGCCTTAGTATGTGGCCTATAAGTCTGTCTCTTCTTTTAACTATATTTTTTTCAAATGCTTCTTTCTTCATCTATTTGCCTCAATACCTCTTCATTTGTCACTTTATCCACCCATCTGATTTTTAACATTCTCCTATAGCACCACATTTCAAAAGCTTCTAATCTTTTCTTCTCAGATACTCCGATATTCCAAGTTTCACTTCCATATAAAGCGACACTCCAAACATACACTTTCAAAAATCTTTTCCTGAGATTTAAATTAATTTTTGATGTAAACAAATTATATTTCTTACTGAAGGCTCGTTTAGCTTGTGCTATTCGGCATTTTATATCGCTCCTGCTTCGTCCATCTTTAGTAATTTTACTTCCCAAATAAAAAAATTCTTCTACCTCCATAATCTTTTCTCCTCCTATTTTCACATTCAGCGGTCCATCTTTGTTATTTCTACTACATTTCATCACTTTTGTTTTGTTCTTGTTTATTTTCATGCGATAGTTCTTGCGTAGGACTTCATCTATGCCGTTCATTGTTTCTTCTAAATCCTTTTTACTCTCGGCTAGAATTACTATATCATCAGCAAATCGTAGCATCTTTATCTTTTCACCTTGTACTGTTACTCCGAATCTAAATTGTTCTTTAACATCATTAACTGCTAGTTCCATGTAAAGATTAAAAAGTAACTTTTTAGTAACAGGGGATGAATGAGGATGATATGTATGAGTGAAAATGAAATTTAGTCTTGAACAGTCTCCGTTCGACCATTCCCGAGATGTGTGGTTAATTGAAACCCAACCACCAAAGAACACCTGTATCCACGATCTAGTATTCAAATCGGTATAAAAGTAACCGCCATCGCTTTTACTAGGACTTGAACGCTGGAACACTCAACTTGTCTGACTTGAACGCTGGAACACTCAACGCGTCTGAATTGAACGCTGGAACACTCAACGCGTCTTCCCAAATCAGCTGATTTGGGAAGACGAGTTCACCACTAGACCACCCCGTTGGGTTGAGTTAACTATACCCACAAATTATTATCCACACTGTTATATTATATATATTTTGGTCGATTTGTTATCCTTGTATTCTACTGTATTTTCGGGTCAATAAGAACATCAATGGTAAACCATTTCATGTCCCCCTAAACACTTTTCCATTTTCGATTGTAATAAGCGTTTCTCATCAGATCTATTACAACCATTCAGGTTAGATCTACAACAGCATTTAAATCTAAGGAGAAAAATCAAGCAATTACTCAACAGCTTAATAAAAATTTTGTTGGAAAAATTCCACAATGTCTTTTATAAGATCTGTAATAGTTTACAGATAATAGTAGTTTACGGTAATAGTTAGATTGTTATTTTTTCTAAATTTTAGTGGTATTTTATGTCATCATATTTTTAATACGATGACATAAGCTTAAATTTTAAACTTTATATATTGTACGAGTGTCAAAGATCAGTATAATATCGTAAAGTAAGAAACAACTGATATTAATTTTTCATATATATTTTTAACTTAGATTTTTTATAAGTGACTCAAAAACGTTTTATGTATGGGGCATTTATGGCGGTAAGTCTTGGACAAAATTTAAAAAAAGAGGTAGCTCTCCTACCTCTTTTTTAGGGGATCATATGGTATCCAAATTCTTTTACTAAAAATTATGTCTTTTTTAGCATTTACACTCTAAATAACGGATATATATTTTTTTATGATAACAATTACATTTGGTTAAGGATCAACTGAGACCCATTATGTGTTTTACTAAGAATTTTTTTGAAGGGAAGCGTCTTAACGCTGTCTTCGGAATGGCCAGTCTGAAAAAAACGAGCGTCACGCGCTAGCTGATTCTCCCATTATGCCTATCGCGTTCTATATTCCGATATTAATACGCCGTTCAGTAAGCGCGCTGTTTCTCTCTCTCTCACTCTTATATACGGCTTTATGCGTATACGCGTGAAATAAATATATTTTATAATATGTGTATTTCATTGTTAGTTAAAATTTTTATTAATAAAATGTTATCATTTGTATATATATTGCGTATACGTTTTTTATACCATTAATAATTCATAAAATATTGCATAAATTACATTACATTAATTATTCATAAAATATTCAAAAAATAGAAATACATCGACGGAAGCGCTTCCGTCGAGTGTTCGCGCACCAACGCACTCGTTTTTTTCTCAATTATGTACTTTTAGTATCACAATTAATGTTATAAAGGTCGTTTGAACGAGGGGATAATGAAACCCTAATGTGTTTACTGAACATTTTGATACTTTTCGCAGCTGTACTCTAAAAACTGCATAATTATGTCTTAACATTTAAAAAACCAATGGCTTATTTGAAACAAAACCTGTCTAGAGAAAAGCCGGAAAAGTTATGCAACTTTTGTCCGGTTTCTTTTCATTTATTCAATATATTGATATATGTATTTTTGTTTTGTTTCCTTTTTTACTTAACTTACTTGTATTAGTTATTCAATCATACTATCTTACTAACTTTTTTATCTTACAGGACGTTATTTATAAAAACAAAATAAATAAAATACTGTAATGTACACGTAATTTGAAAAGATCCTTTAAGTTTCAGTACTATACTTTATTCGATGGGAAAATTAAGCCTATAAAAATAAATTAAATCTTTATTAAATTTTCCATCCAATTATTATTGGAGAGAACTGTAGTAAAAAGGCCATATACGTTGTTATCTTCACGATAAAGTTTAAACACGAAACAAAGTTGTTTAGATCATGCACGCGTGTGTGCGGCGCACATTCTCTCACGAATTTATACTCATAATAAGTTCTCAAGCTTGTAGATAACTAAACTTTCTACCGGAGTATTGAGAGAACTGAAAATAAACTTTGTATTGAAAAGTTATGACTTCCGTCTTCAACCTTTGAGATAAATGACGAGAAGAATAAGCGACAGGTAAAAGCTTTCTTTCAATCCTATAAACAAAGCGGCGTCAATGTTATCAAATAAAGAGTACTGTTGAAAAAAACATTATTATTATTCTTTGTTGTAATTCTGAGATTCTAAGGAGCCAGTAAAGGTTCATAATTTTACCCGCATCATTCTTTACAGATTTTGTTATTAAATATACCATAAAATTTTAATTATCTAATACTGAGAATACAACTGGAAACAAGAACAAAATCTTCAATAAAAAGATTTTGATTCGATTTGACCTCGATGACCAAATTACATTTTTATCATAAAAAAAAATAAAGATTTAGTAAAAAAAAAACTTGTGTCCCCCTTGCCAAACAGCTACCTCATACAAAACTTTTAGTAACAGTCACGACTTGAAAAACAGATAAAGCATCAGAAATTATAAAAAATATATTTAATTATTCAATCGGGTACCATGAGACCCCTTTTTTAAAAACATTCCTATGTTGTCTACATTAACATTAAACAGTTTAATTTTTATTCCTGAAATTCAAAATTAAAAAAAAAAATGATTTTTACAATAGGGGTCTCGTTCAGCCCTTTATTTTTTGGAGCTTAAAATTTTATTCATTCGAATAATTATCTGCTTCAATAAGTTGGTTCCGATTTTTTGCCATGTTAAAAAAAATTGGATTGAAAATCAGTCCAAAGATTTAATAATATCGTATTAAAATTTGTAATTCTAGTAGTAATCCATGAATGAAAAACATAAATATAATGAAGGAAAAAATTAAATAAAATAGTTAAAAATAACATTTATTTTGCAAATAAAAAGCATTGAAATCAAAATCAATACTTCTTCAAATATTTAATATTTCTTAAATTACAGTAAAGAAGAGAATATAGAGGTAAAATTACACTTAATTTCGAGCTAAAATTAAGGAAATAAATCGTCAAAATGAAAGATATTAATAAAATAATTTTAACTAAAGCTAAAACAGAAGCACCTCATTGGTAGTGAGAAAAATGAAATAATAATTCAGTTAAAAGAATAAAAATAAGGGAGTCGCTAACTTCGTTTCTTTTTTTTTCTCGCAGGAGGGGAAACCTTTTTAAGCACCATGCGGTCTAATACCCCATAGTACTATGGGACTCTCCCTTGCGGACCTATCCACTAAAGCCCCTCCCCCTCTACAAAACGGGATGTCGGGCTCTCCTTACGGTATTTTCACAGTAATCCATCTGTCCTGTCTCCATCCGCGCCTCCATTGCTGGCCCCACGCATAAACTTGTCGGGATTCCGCGGTTTTTTAACTTCGACATTTTTGGGCCGGGTACCTGCCCCAAGGGATACTCAGAGGTAGTTATTCAGCTCTAGACATCTACCGCCAACTTTGTTCGGATGATCTTAATTAGCATTGTGGACACAGCGTGCCACGATCGTTCAGTTTTTAGCAGAGTCCCGATGATGTTCTCTAGGATAAGCACACCGAATTTTCTCTCGCATGTTCCCTATGCTGCAGGAACCGAACACAGAGTGTTCCGCGGTGCCTTCCTCCCCGCAGTAATCACAATCCTCTGTGGGCCTAAGTGTCCGCGCGCACAAGTATGACTTGAAACACCCAATACCCGTAAATAAATGGTCAACTCGTACCCTAGTTCCCCATGTTTTCGGCACAGCCGTCTCTGAAGGCCCGGGATCAGTCTGGTAGGTCTATCTGCCTTTTATCGACTGATTCCATATCTCCAGCCACCTGCAGGCAAGTGATGCCTCAGCATCCGCCTTACCCATCTTTCTGTACATCTCATCCCTCTTCCGAACGAAAAGATCTAGAGACGCAAGTCCGGCATACCCGAAGGATGACGTCCTTGTACACCCGGCTAAATATTCCACGGGCTCTCCCCATCTGCAGCGAGACGGACCAGACTAGGGCTCAGTACATAGCCTCAAACTAATACAGTTTAACAAAAAAAAAAAAAAAAAAAACAAAACATTTCAATACATAAATAATAATCAAAATACATACATATTGACAAATATTTGTAACAAATTTCAATTTTTTTATGGATTTACGAAATATGAAGCAAAACAAGACTGTTTCGAGATAATGTTAAATTCCTCATTACTAATTCAATCGGCATTATAACTTTTAATTCTTAATAACTTTCATCGTGCTGAAGCCCAGTTTTCTTCCACTATCATAAAAAAGTAAAATATTAAAAATAGCAAAAACTACCTTACCCCTTTTCTTATTTTGTTCAAAATCTAATGAAATCATAATCTAGACATTTTTTAACAGTTTTCAAAAAAATATGTTGAAACAATCCAGAGATATTAATAAAAATTCAGGCCAACACACGTATGCATATGCATACATCTTCTACAAAATTACGTTTATGTTCTTTTAAAAAAGATTAATTAAAAAAAAAAAACAAAAAAAAAAACAGAAATATCGATGTTTCCCTTGAAATATCGGTAAGGGAAACGTGTAAAATGTCGCTATTCGCAAAAAATCAGACATTAAGATTTTGGACAGACAAGGGAAAGTATACACTTTCCCTTGCAGCAATCGTAAGAGCTATAGCCGAAAAAGTAAAAATGAGTATGAAATATATATTCATGTATTAGTGACTATTTTAAAACACATCAAAACAGGTTCATAATTTTTAAAAAAATCTGCAATAAAAAAATATTAGCTAAATATTTTGACAAAAAACAACTTTCTTCTTTTTTTTTGTCGGCGCATTGTAAGGATTCGCTTCCTTTACAACACCTTTTACGTTCCTCTATCAAAACAAATTTCTCTCTACCTCTCTGTACCCGAACCCTGATCCTCATTTACCTAATCTTTATCTTGCTCTACCTCATTTTATATTTATATTAAACTTTTCTTTAAAAATTATCTTTTACATTCGTAATACGCGCTTATCCACATTTAATATTTTGTGATGTAATAATTTAGATATCTTTCCCAATTTCAAAACAACTATACGAAACCATAAAATTATTTTTGTTATAATGAAGCAGTTCGTTTACTGATTTAAACATTATTTATTATTTTTTTTTTTTTTTTTGCGTAAAAGGTATTGTAACAAAATCAGTATAGCGGGCCTGAGTAACTGATTCCTACCAATTATTATGCAAGTAATAGTTAATATAATTGGAAGAATTCAGAAAGGGACAAATAGGAGAACCCTTTTTGTAAAGAATAGGTCTGTTTTACAATTGTCTTTTGTTACACTGCCCATTAACACACAATGAACGCCTGTTGTACGGTGAGAAAAGACAAGGTTTGGAATTTATGGGGAAAAAAGCCTCGGTCAACCGGTCTGACACTTCGACTTGGATCCGGTCCGTCAGGTAAAGAGGCGAGCATTATAAATTGTCAGGATAAGACAGCTAAAAGAGAGTTCTATTAGAACCAGTCTGCGAGGCATTACGACGTCAGTCCCACAAGGGCAGTTCATCGAGGAGAGGCTGCGAGTTGTGTGGAGTCGTGTAAGTTCGGTGGAGTCTGCGAACCAGTCCAGCGAGACGAAACGTACAACGACGGTCCAGCGAGGAGAGTCACAGGTGTGAGTCTGCGAGACGTCAGTCTAGCGAGAAGAGTCCTGAAACCAGTTCCACACGATTAAAGTGACGCCACGAGTAAATCCAAGTATGCAAGAAATACTATCGGTGAGTTACAATAAAACTAACTACAAGTGTATAAGTGAAAGAAATAATGCGATAGACTTCATTCATAAATTATTAGAGTAGACAACAAAAGGGATTTGCAAGTGAATTTTATAAGATCGTTTGTTAATGTAAGACTAGTGGTTAAAAAGGGTTAAAACTAGCTGTTTCTTTTGTTAATGGGTATAGTTTTCTAATTGTCTACCTAGAATAAATTTCGAACGATTATTTATTTTGAACTCTGTCTTGCGTGTAATCTGTATTGATTATTTACTATTTATCACTACTTGATGTGTAATATTTTGATTTTTATTCTTTGTTGATTACGTTATGTATTTTGCTCTGTTTTTATATCCTACTTTTTTATGTATTAATTATTTGATTTGTTATTATTGACATGTAATATTATTATCGTTTACTATTATTATCCTGATTATTATTGTGGTTGTAATTACTATATTTATATTTGTGTTCATTAACTGTTTTATTACTGTCACCTATTATTATCATTATTGTTATTACTATTAATTTGCCTGGTTGTAATTTGAACATTTTAAACCAATAAATTGTAATTATAAAACATTGTTAATTGTCAACAACCTCTCAATATCCTGATCGAGCTGCGGAACAAGCGACAGTATTTTAAAATTGTGATTATTTTTATTATAGATTTGAAGAAGTGTTAGGTAAATTTTACATGATAATTTACTATATTATGTAGTTTCATACATATTTGCTTTTATTAACAATTTACCTATTACGATTCATTTGGAAGACGGATTCATATCTTATCTGATTTTCGATGTACAGTTTTTTTGGTCTTTCTAATAAATGTATTGTCTATTAATTTTTTTTTTTTTAATTCGCTATTATATTTTCTCTACATTCATCTATGCTAAATCACTGAAAGGAAAACCGCTTTATTCCAAAATAATCTCATCCTATTTATATTGAAAATCATTACGTGGATAACAATATTACAGTATATGTCCAAGAAAATGAAATATTAATCGTCGATGCTAACCAAGGTGTAAAATCTGTAAATAAAAAATGGAAATTGAATTTGTTAAACCTTTACCAATTTAATTTAAAAATAAAAGGAAATTTCATTTTTCAGTTTCATTTGTGTGACTTTTATGGATTTTCAATATTTTTTAATTTCTCAGCCGCTGTATAAAGATGATACCTACTAATGCATTAACTAGTCCGAGAAAATAAAGTTAACTCAAAATAAAGATTATGAAAAACATTTTTGTTATGGTTATTTTTAGAAGATACAAATTAAGTCTTTTGAAAGACGAGACCGTTGATTATAGTAAAACCAAAGAGAATTCATTAAAAAAGTTTTAAAAAACGTTTGTAATAAACAGGAATTAGATAGGTGGAAAATTTACTTTACTAATAATGATTACAAAAATGAATTATTGTTGAATACGGATAAGGAATTTAAAAACTACTGTAAATACATACTACTGTATTTATCATAGTTCTTTTTCTCTCTTGAGAACATAAAAATCTCGTGATACAATTTGTCTTAAAATAATCTTGATTGTTTTAAATATTTCCTCATTTATCCATGAGGAAAGATAAACCGTAACTCTTATCCTATTTGATAAAAACGATTGGAAAATGTCTCTGTGATCAGTCTGAGTACAGAGATTAAGTACTGCATCATTAGCTATTCTTTCCCTTTCAACTTGGGGTTATACATCTGAATTTTATTACCTTTTTAAATTCGTAATTTTTTAATTCCTTGTACGAAGTAAAAGGAAGTACTGTGATCACGAAAAATTTCGGTTTTTAGATTTCAACGGAAATATCCATTTTTACCCATACCTGAATCCATTTTGACTAGTTTCGGCGTGACGTCTGTAGGTAAGAATGTATGCATGTATGTCACATAACTCAAAAACGTTTAACTGTCGATGTTGAAATTTTGGACCCTCAAAAGAATAACATATACACTTGAGGCATACATGCCCTTTTTTTTTCTTTCTTTTTCGTGTTTAGCCTCCGGGAATGACCGTTCAGGCATTACTTCAAAGAATGAATGAGGATGATATGTATGAGTTTAAATGAAGTGTAGTCTTTTACAGTGTCAGCTCGACCATTCCTAAGATGTGCGGTTACTTGAAACCCAACCACCAAAGAACACCGGTATCCACGATCTAGTATTCAAATCCGTATAGAGACTTTAGGTCTTTACTAGGACTTGAACGTTGGAACTTTCGACTTCCAAATCAGCTGATTTGGGATGACGCGTTCATCACTAGACCAACTCGGCGGATTTAAAGGCATACATGCCCGATCTTTAATAAATTGCAAACATTCTTATCTTTTAGTTCATTACTCCTCTGATATTGTCGGACAATATTCCCCTAAGTCGAAATTCATCATCACTTCTTTTATTTCTTTTTTTTGCCGATTTTTTAATCGCTCTTTGGTTTGATATAATTCTTCTGAACTTAATTTTATACACTAGTTTTCAAATGTTCAATCTCTTTATATTCATCACCCTATCTTAATCTTTTTATTCTTTCCTTGCTCTTAACGTTTTCTTCCTCTTTATATTTATGATCGTCTTAATCTGTTAATTCTTTCTTTAGTTTTAACATTTTTTTCCTCTTTATATATTTATCATCTCTTAATTTTTTTATTCTTCCCTTGTTCTTAACAATTTCTTCCTCTTCATATTCATCTTCTTGTTGTTTTTTTGGCATTTATTTTTACATGTTATTTTCTTCTCCTGTATAGTTGTTCCTTTTTCATTATTGATTATTCACCAAGTAATCCAATAATAAAAACTGAACATTTTACACCGAAACGTCGAAAGTAACATGTGTAACCAGTATACAGGAGTTCACTAAACGGAATAATTTAATTATTATTAACTTTTATTTTTTCGAAACACCAGAAATCTGAAACATTTGTTAATCAGCAACTCACGAAAATACAAACAATACTGATCTGGTGAAACGAGTAATAAACGAACTTTTTCTCTAAACCAATATTTCATGTAAGATTCTTGAATTAATAATTGTTTAATAATTAATGTAAACAAATAATAATTATTAATTATTATTTGTTTAATAATTAATGTAAACAAATAATAATTATTAATTATTAATTAATTATTAATAATTAATTAATTTATAATTATTATGATTAATAATTATTATTAATATTTGATGTTAATAAAAACTAATATTTCACCAATTGTGTAACTGACCATTTATTAGAGAACTGTATCTCACTTTCAAATGAAATAAGCTAAAATGAATTGCAGCAAAAAATATGTTATGTAATTTAATAGGCGTACAAGGAAGTCATGTGGTGTCCACATCAGATTTTTTAAATATGTTTTTATTTACTTACAGTGACTGTTCGAAAACCTAAATGTATCTAGGTATAAATTTTAACTTCTAGGTATAAATTTTATCTCTAAAACAAGATATTTTATTTTAGTAATGCCTTAACATAATTTTTTTTTTAATGTGTGATGATTAAATGATTAAAACAATAATCATTTTAATGAAAATCAAAATAAACGAAGTAAGTGAAATTGTTAATCAAAATAATGAGAAGAAAGAAATTTTTATCGTGTGTATTCTATAACACAAAAAAATCCTTGTCACTCGCTTATCTACTTGAATTTACCTCAGTTAAACCGAAAACCTTTTAACGACACCAGGTGCGTTAGTTGATCCGTAATGGTTCTTAAAAAGCATAGTACCTAATGAAAGGTAACACTCAAGATTCTTATTATCTACAATGTTAACAGATTATAAATTTATTCATAACTTTAATTTTAAACCTTTACAAAAAGAAATCGGATAACTTTATTTTCTTAGCGTTAAAATGTGTATTTGTCAAACTTTATTATATTTTAATTCAAAAATTCTTTTTCCTCTAATAAATAAAATAATAAAAAAAAATAATAAAAAAAAAAAAACACATTTGAGACAAATAATCATATTAGGATTCCCAAAGTATTTAAATGGAGATGTTAGTTTCGTGAAAAGCTTTTTTTTGTTATTGCATGAAATTGATCATAAACAAAATTTAGAACTGTATTATCAACGTACTATCGTTTAGCAGCTATAGTAATCTGTTCAATTTTTCACGCATAGTAATCCAATTTGAATTACTCGTTTCATCAAACTGCTTATGTATTATAAATTTCTGTAATAGATGAATTTATATTTATTCAAATATGTTTGAGAACTTCACAGAAAGATATTTAAGGTATTTTTCTCATTAAAATAATGAAAAAAATTCATAAAATCATAGGTCGGGAAACACTTTAATTTTAAGTTACATAGCGAAATAATTATCCCAGATTTTTGCTGTCGAATAATGCAAAACAAAACCTCTATGAAATCTAATTATTCAGCAAATTTACTAGTTTTATATGTATGTAAATTTATATGAAAGATTGAAAACTGTTTGGTTCCACAACTGTGTCTCCAGCAGTTTTCAAGAAAATCATTGTAAAACCCCAAAAAATTAAGCTGGAGTCAATAAGCACACGTTTGGAATAAATTAATTTTGTTAAACTGTCAATTAAGTACAAAAACAAAATTTATAGAGAAATTAATATTAAGAAAATTCATTTTAAGATACTAAAATGAAATAAAATCAATTTAAAAATCAATTTTTATTGAAAACCACCTCAAGACGTTTTTTCAATCTACCATACACTACTTAAGATATTATTTTTTTAATGCATAGTTTAGACGCTAAGATCGGCTTTGTTCCATTTGAAAATATGGTTTGCGACATGTTAAATTTTAAAATATTCCTGTAACAGCATTTTATTGAACTAAAATGAATAAGGTTAAAGTTGAAAGTAAAATAAAAATGGGATAAGTATAAACGTTTTTTAAATGATTTTAGTTATCGTTCGTATGATCTTATTAGTATTCATAAAATGGCTCTTAATAACTTGAAAAATTAACAGAAAAAATGTCCTTTATATATATATATATATATATATATAAAAATTGTCGCGTGTTCCGTGGCTCGATCAGGATATAGAGGTTGTTGAAAATTAACAATGTTTTTTTTTTTTTTTTGTCTTCAGTCATTTGACTGGTTTGATGCAGCTCTCCGAGATTCCCTATCTAGTGCTAGTAGTTTCATTTCAGTATACCCTCTACATCCTACATCCCCAACAATTTGTTTTACATACTCCAAACGTGGCCTGCCTACACAATTTTTCCCTTCTACCTGTCCTTCCAATATTAAAGCGACTATTCCAGGATGCCTTAGTATGTGGCCTATAAGTCGGTCTCTTCTTTTAACTATATTTTTCCAAATGCTTCTTTCTTCATCTATTTGCCGCAATACCTCTTCATTTGTCACTTTATCCACCCATCTGATTTTTAACATTCTCCTATAGCACCACATTTCAAAAGCTTCTAATCTTTTCTTCTCAGATACTCCGATTGTCCAAGTTTCACTTCCATATAAAGCGACACTCCAAACATACACTTTCAAAAATCTTTTCCTGACATTTAATTTTTGATGTAAACAAATTATATTTCGACCACTGAAGGCTCGTTTAGCTTGTGCTATTCGGCATTTTATATCGCTCCTGCTTCGTCCATCTTTAGTAATTTTACTTCCCAAATAACAAAATTCTTCTACCTCCATAATCTTTTCTCCTCCTATTTTCACATTCAGTGGTCCATCTTTGTTATTTCTACTACATTTCATTACTTTTGTTTTGTTCTTGTTTATTTTCATGCGATAGTTCTTGCGTAGGACTTCATCTATGCCGTTCATTGTTTCTTCTAAATCCTTTTTACTCTCGGCTAGAATTACTATATCATCAGCAAATCGTAGCATCTTTATCTTTTCACCTTGTACTGTTACTCCGAATCTAAATTGTTCTTTAACATCATTAACTGCTAGTTCCATGTAAAGATTAAAAAGCAACGGAGATAGGGAACATCCTTGTCGGACTCCCTTTCTTATTAGGGCTTCTTTCTTATGTTCTTCAATTGTTATTGTTGCTGTTTGGTTCCTGTACATGTTAGCAATTGTTCTTCTATCTCTGTATTTGAACCCTATTTTTTTAAAATGCTGAACATTTTATTCCAATATACGTTATCGAAAGCCTTTTCTAAATCTATAAACGCCAAGTATGTTGGTTTGTTTTTCTTTAATCTTCCTTCTACTATTAATCTGAGGCCTAAAATTGCTTCCCTTGTCCCTATACTTTTCCTGAAACCAAATTGGTCTTCTCCTAACACTTCTTCCACTCTCCTCTCAATTCTTCTGTATAAAATTCTAGTTAATATTTTTGATGCATGACTAGTTAAACTAAAACAATGTTTTATAATTACAATTTATTGGTTTAAAATGTTCAAATTACAACCAGGCAAATTAATAGTAATAACAATAATGATAATAATAGGTGACAATAATAAAACAGATAATGAACACAAATATTAATATTAATATAGTAATTACAACCACAATAATAGTCAGGATAATTGTAGTAAACGATAATTACATTGATATAAGACATAAAATAATCAAAACAGTAACCATGACATAAAAAAAGACAAAAATACATAACGTAATCAACAAAGAATAACAATCAAATTACTATCCATTAAATAGTGATAGCAACGTCAATAGTCGATAATAAGTACAGATTACACATAATACAGAGTTACAAAATAAACAATCCTTCGGAATTTATTCCAAGTATATAAGCAGAAAACTAGTATTCAGACCCATTAACAAGTTTTAACCCTTCTTAACCACCAGTCTTATATTAAAAAACAATTTTATAAAATTCACTTGCAAATACCGTTTTGTTGTCTACCCTAACAGTTTATGAATGAAGTTATTGCATTATTTCTTTCGCTTATATACTTTTAGATTTACTGTAACTCACCGATAGTATTTCTTGGTTACTGGAATTACTCGTGGCGTCACCTTAATCGTATCGAACTGGATACTCTCCTCGCTGGACTGACGTCTCGCAAACTCACACCTGTGACTCTCCTCGCTGGACCGAAGTCGTAACTTGTCGCTGGACTGGTTCGCAGAACTCCATCGAACCCACACAACTCGGAGCCTCCTCTCCTCGCAAAATTGACCTTGCGGGACCGATGTCGTAACGCCCCACAGACTGGTTTTTAATTCCGCCGAACTGTTTCTTAGCTGGTCTTACTGGGCTATTTATACTGCAAAGCGTGAGAAGAGTCGACCGAGGCTTTGCTCCCATGAATTCCAAGCCTGGACTCTTCTTGCCGTACAACCTGTTTTCAACAGGTTTTCATGTTAGCGGGCGGTATAACAAAAGTCAACTGTAAAACGGACCTATACTTTACTAAAAGGGTTCTCCTTTTTGACCCTTCCTGGATTCTTCTAATTGTTATATTAATTATTACTTTCATAACGGATTACTTCCAATTAAGTAATCCGTTACTCAGGCATGCTATACCGGTCTTGTTACAATATAAACGAAATTGATCCAAGTACAGAAATATATATTAAATAAGATAACACTTACCTTATTTTTTCATATCTTTACAAAAACGTTTTCGTGGAAACCCACATCTTCAGTTGTAATATATTCTTAAACGGTTTATATTAAATTACATACTACACTCGAATACATTCCAAATTATAAAGGTAAATGTAACTTTTTTTATTTTAAAAATTAAAAATAAATTAAAACTTTTATAAAATATAAATTATCGAAATTAAAGTGACAATACTGTAACATTGGCTAGACAAGTTACGTGTTCCATTTCATCCTGGTTATTTAGTTATTTATTTATTTTAAGTTTTATCAAATTTGATGTCATATTTTATATATTTAGTTTTTAATTTTTAATTTCTATAATTTATATTTTAAAAATGTTTTATATTTACCTTGAAAAATTTGAATTTATTCGAATGTAGTATGTAATTTGATATAAAGAGTTTAAGATAAATTACAACTGAAGATGTGGGTTTCCACGTAAACGTTTTTGTAAAGATATGAAAAAATAAGGTAAGTCATCTTATTTAATGTAATTTCTATACTTAGGTGGATCAATTTGGTTTATATTTGTATATTAGTACAAAGAATGGGTCTTGAAAACATTAACTTTAGAAAAATACATAAATAAATATATATGTAAGTACATATATATACATATATATATATGTACCGAATGAGCAATTTAAAACCAAACCGAACCGCCTCGGTTTGGTCGTATATGTTACTACACGTCTATTATTGTTCAATGCAGTACAGTTACTAAAATGTGTTTCTAATAAGATAATTGAATATCTGCAAAAATTCGATCCTCCTACACTAATGCTAAAAGACGATGAAGGTAAAACAGCCCACATAGTTCAGAAAATGCTAAAATTCTGGCTGAAGCGTTCAAAATTTTATAATTGCGAACAACCTGCTAAATTGCTCCTTATAGAAACAAATCCAGAAGTTCTCTCTAAACGGGAAGAAGCCCATCCTACATCAAATTAACACAAGCAAAAAAAGAATTGAAGAACTACAAAACTTGTGGTGAAGATCAAATGTTTGCGGAAGTTTGGAAAAATCCTGTCAAAACACACTGGTAAAACTGCACAGGTATTTAATAGGAATCTGGAGAGAAGAAATACTCCCAGAACACTGGACGATTGGTATAATCCATCCGCTTTAAAAAAGGGGATAAGACAACTTCAGAAAACCACAGGGGACAACGCTGTTACGACTGTACCTATGAAATTCTCTCCAGAATAAACTTAAAGATAAAAACATATTAGAGCCCCAATTAGGGGAATATCAAAGTGGATTTAGACCATATAGAAGTTGTGCAGACCTGATTCTTACATTAAAATTAATAACAAGGAAAACTATAAAATAAATAACAAGCAATTATTTATAACTTTCATCGACTTTAAAAAGGCATATGATTGTATTCATAAACAAACTTTGCTAGATCCCACGAAATTATGGGCTTTACCCAAAATTGGTGAAAATTATAGAATTAACATTAACAACACACAGTCCAAGGTTAAATTCAGAAACGAGATGTCTGAACCCTTCCCGATAAAGACCGGATTGAGACAAGGTAATGGACTTTCCCCACTGCTATTCAATATTACACTGGACAACATAATTAAAATTTGGCATAAGGAAAATTTCCGTTAAAACAATAATAGGAACAGGTAAAAATTCAATAAAAACTATTATATTAGGAGTTGCTGATGATTTGGCTTTACTAGCATTAAATATGGAAGAGATTACAAAACAAATCACCAGCATAGAAAAAATTTCCCAAAGGATTGGCCTGAAAATCTCTTATGAAAAGACAGAAATAATGGCCAATGGATTCCCTCTGCATAAGCAAAGTCAAAATTGACGATAAAGAAATAAAATTAGTTGAACAATTTAAATATTTAGGTAAAATCATTCACTGCAGATTGAAGGAAAAACAAACATGGCAAAACAGAATAACAATAATTAAAAGAGTATAAAGTCAAACTTGGCAAACATACAGTAAAAAATGTCTTTCAATAAAATCCAAAATTCTCCATTATATCACAGAAGTTCTTCCGGTGGCGCTTTATGCTTGTGAGACTATCTTTCAGATTAAGAATGAAAGTAAAACGGACCGATTACTTAAAACAGAAAGGCGAATTATCAGAACTTGCTTAATTTAAAAGTTATCAAAAGGATGGAGTTTGGCAAATCGCCACAAATGAAACAGTCTACAAACAAGTCGATCTGATTCTCAGTACAATGAAAACACGAAGGATTTCCCATTTTTTCCACATATTAAGAATACCTGAGAACCGAATTCTAAAACAACCGGTCACAAAGAATATTAACAAAAAACCTGTGGAAAATACGTTGAGAAAACAAAAGAGATCTTCAAGAAATTGGATTGAGGGTTGAGGACAGCTGTAATAAAATGAAAATTAACTTCGCATTTCAAAACAATAGATTAAACGTTAATAAGGCATAACAAAGTGGAGGTCACAGACGAGATGAGGAAGCAACGATCCGATAGAATGAAGAAATACTGGGAAAATCGAATGGCCAGAAATTCAAGAGGAACTGAAATATGGTTGACTAAATATAATGAATGACTAGAACGTGGCCTCAAAAGTAAAAAAAAAATAAAAAATAAAACAAAGAAAATATAAATTTTATGTAGAAACAATACATTACTACATCTGTCAGAAAAGTACTTATTTAATGTATACCAAAACCAAATTTTTTTTGGTGAAGAGAAAAATTTGCTAAAAAGTAAAAAACTTACTATTAAAAAATGCTGTTAAAAAATAAAAAAATAACTGGAAATTAAACAATAAAAAAAACTACATAAAAATTACTAAGACAATAATTTTCTATTTCTTAATGACAGAAATAAAACAAATTATTTGAATTTCAAAGTCGGCAGTAAAATAACAACAGCTGATCAACAATGCGTAAAATTGTGTTAGTGTCTCTGTGAGATATATTAAAATAATGTTTTTCTAAATTGTGTTTTTTAATCGATGAAAGGATCGCTATATTGGATGCTTATCTGAGTTCTGGTTCCTTTCAAAAAACGCGTCAAATAAACGCGGAAAAAATTGTGAATACCAGTATCCCTGCAAAGCGTAACATATACGATTCGGTTTAAAAACGCAATGTGATCGGTTTCAAAATTTAAAAGAACTAGGCGATTTCCATTAGGAATCCATAAGCCGTAGTCGATATTCATGAGATCCAGATTAAGGAATAAATTCGGTGAAAAATTGTTTTCTGAGGTAAAAAAAAAGTAGTTTTCGAAAAATCTGAAGTTTTTTTTTTGTCTTCAGTCATTTGACTGGTTTGATGCAGCTCTCCAAGATTCCCTATCTAGTGCTAGTCGTTTCATTTCAGTATACCCTCTACATCCTACATCCCTAACAATTTGTTTTACATATTCCAAACGTGGCTTGCCTACACAATTTTTCCCTTCTACCTGTCCTTCCAATATTAAAGCAAGTATTTCAGGATGCCTTAGTATGTGGCCTATAAGTCTGTCTCTTCTTTTAACTATATATTTCCAAATGGTTCTTTCTTCATATATTTGCCGCAATAACTCTTCATTTGTCACTTTATCCACCCATCTGATTTTTAACAGTCTCCTATAGCACCGCATTTCAAAAGTTTCTAATCTTTTCTTCTCAGATACTCCGATCGTCCAAGTTTCACTTCCATATAAAGCGACACTCCAAACATACACTTTCAAAAATCTTTGCCTGACATTTAAATTAATTTTTGATGTAAACAAATTATATTTCTTACTGAAGGCTCGTTTAGCTTGTGCTATTCGGCATTTTATATCGCTTTTGCTTCGTCCATCTTTCCATCTTTAGTAATTCTACTTCCCAAATAACAAAATGCTTCTACCTCCGTATTCTTTTCTCCTCCTATTTTCACATTCAGTGGTCCATCTTTGTTATTTCTACTACATTTCATTACTTTTGTTTTGTTCTTGTTTATTTTCATGCGATAGTTCTTGCGTAGGACTTCATCCATGCCGTTCATTGTTTCTTCTAAATCCTTTTTACTCTCGGCTAGAATTACTATATCATCAGCAAATCGTAGCATCTTTATCTTTTCACCTTGTACTGTTACTCCGAATCTAAATTGTTCTTTAACATCATTAACTGCTAGTTCCATGTAAAGATTAAAAAGTAATGGAGTTAGGGAATATCCTTGTTGGACTCCCTTTCTTATTACGGCTTCTTTCTTATGTTCTTCAATTGTTACTGTTGTTATTTGGTTCCTGTACATGTTCTGAAGTAAATCTGAAGTAAAATAAAAAATATTGAGGCCGAAAAACACACTGTTTAAATAAGTAATAAACAGATAAAAGGTTTAAGCAAAACTTTTAAGAATTTGATTCTACAACGTTTTACGTCAGATGGCTCTTAATATGAACACTCAAAAGCGCATCGCTATTCAGGGTGCTCACTTCGAAATCTTTTTTAAAAATATATTAAATATGTTAACTGCTAATATAAATATAGAATTTAAAATATTTTACGTTTTCATTTCACTGATAAAATGGTACATGTTGCAGTTGTGTTTAGACTGTGGCGGTTCGGTTTTAAGTTCCTCTCCCGGTGTACATATAAAAATAATATGATATATATTATATAATATATATATATAATATATATATATATATATATATATATATATATATATATATATATATATATATATATATATATATATATATATATATATATATATACAAAACTCACATAACTTTTAAACAATGCTCATATAATGCACTTTAAACAAAATTGAAAACCTGAATGGATAATGTATTTATTTTCCTACGGTATTGTGCAATGGGATACCCTACTTTCAATATTTTACCGGAAATAAATTTTCCAATTTTAATTCGATTGAAACGTTTATATGTGGACAACGCCCTATCCCTCTTCACTTTTTCTCCGCCTACCATTTTCTGCTTTTTCAATATTTGTGTTAATACTTCGTTTACTGATTGAATTATTTTAATAATTTCTATTATTATTAATATCAGAACAGGTACAAAATTGTCAGACTGCATAATTTTGCTTTCTACTTCTGTTCTATCTTATCTCATTTACCGATTTGAACAAATAAAATATAATTTTATTTACAGTAAAATTCTTCTTTATATTTTATTTAACACAAATAATATAGCTGGTAAAAAAATATTTAAGAAAATATTAATGATGAAAAAGTAGTATGTGTACTGTTGAAAGTTGTGAAGTTTTGGAATTTCAAAAAAAAAAATGTTCAAACTTATTTATTTTGTAATAGTTTTTGTATACCTTAAATTTAAAATTATTAAGATATATATATATATATACAGGGTCATTCACGGGAACCGGATGTTTTTAAAATAATCATAAAAAATTGAATATTTACTTTAAAAAAGTTTTATTGGTACTGAAACACTTGTTAAATCAAAGCATTTGTTACTTAGTCATGAACGAAAAATTATGTCCGGCAAGTGATGCCCATTTGGGCAATACATTGTTGTAGACTTTCACGGTAACTGGCCTCAATTCTTTGTAGCATGTCTACCTACATCAATCTGGGTGACGTGATGACGAATTGCGTGCGATCTTTAGGTCCTCCAATGTACGCGGTTTATTGCCGTACACACGCGATTTCAGAAACCCCCACAGAAAAAAATCACAACTACTCAAGTCGGGGGACCGAGGGGGCTAAGGAATGTCGCTGAATCTGGAAACGATCCGTCCCGGAAACAAGTTATGGAGAACAGCCATCGTTGCCCTCGCTGTGTGCGCTGTAGCTCCATCCTGCTGGAATAACACATTTTGACAATCGATTCCCCGGTTTCGTAATGTAACGATCAGCTGTTACAGTTACGGCAGCGTCATTTTCTTCAAAAAAATATGGTCCAATAACACCGACCTTTCCTATTGCACACCAGACAGTCACCTTTGGGCTATGAAGTAGTCTCTCGTGAAGCTGATGTGGGTTTCTTTCTGCCCAATACCGGCAATTCTGTTTGTTGACGAAGCCATTCAGATGAAAATGGGCTTCGTCACTCATTAACAATAAAAAATTTTCGTTTTCTTCAAAAATGGTAAGCATTTGTCGACAAAATTGTAATCGCTGCGTGAAATCTTGCTCGTTTAACTGCTGCACGACGGCTATCTTGTAAGGATGGAAATGCATGCAGAATTCGTCTTACCGTACTTGTGCTCATTTGAAGCGCTGCTGAATACCTCTGAATAGAGCGGCGTGGGCTTCTGACAATGGCTTCCATTACTCGTTCGATGCTCTCCTGAGTGCTAGCAGTTCGTCGGGGACCCGGTGGTTTTTTCTTCAATATTGAACCGCTTGTTCGAAGGTTGTTTATCCATCGCAATATTGTGTTACGAGAAGGGACACTTGCATTACGATGGATATTAAACTGACGGCGGAAATCTCGCTGAACAGCAGTTACGGATTCGTCATTTCGCACAAAACTGTCATACGCGTACAGGCGTTGGTTTAGCGTCCACGGCTCCATCTCAACGACTAAAATGTAAATGCTATGAAGAAAGGAAACGTCAGTCACCAGCCACGTGCCCCTCCCACCACGAACGCCCGAGTACAACCCACTGCAAAAACATCCGGTCCCCGTGAATGACCCTGTATATAGATATATATATATTTATCGTTTTTATAAAAAACAAAAAAAAAATTTGAAAAAACAATACAAATAGATAGCGTGCGTATGTATTACATATTAACATTTTTATTTACTTTGACAACCCTCTCGCGTTTTCTTTCACCCTACCCCCCGGGCCAGATCCACAACAAAGGAAAGCACAGCCCAGGGAGTTGTCTTCTCAAACGGGCCTCCCCGTCCACAGGTCATAAATCTAGTCCAATAGGTCAGCCCGCCGGTTAGATGTTTTCATTGCCTGCCTCTAACCCCTATGACGGGGTATCCAAGCCCGACTATGTCGTTTCAGAAGCCGGGACTCGGTCTTGAAGCCAGTTCCTCTAGTGAATACACCCTGTGCAGGGCACTCAAACCGGGTCTCGGTCTTTTTCTCGAAGGATTAAGAGACCCCCAGTCACTCTCTCTCTCTCTGTGTGTGTACAAAGTATATCACTAAGTTCTCTCGGGAGTTTCGTAACCTATTCTAATTGTGAAAATAACGGGAATAATTGATATAAATATATGTTCTAAAAAGATTCTTTTGAAAGTTACAGCTGGTGAAAAATTCCGCTCAGATTTCAGCTGCCCAGATGAAATGAGGTATAAAACGCAACTTAAGAGAAAAAATTAGTGATTTCATATTGTTGATGAGCTGAAAAACCTGATAAAATAGATCCCAGAACCGTACCTACAGTAGGTTTTGAAAAAAAATGGGACGAAAACCAATACACTGTGGTAAAAAAACTTGTTTTTTATCTTTGACGTACAATAACTTTGCTAAATGGGTAATAAACACATAAAACTTTTAAAACTATTTTGTAAAGAATTTAATTCTGAACAAAATGGTTTAAGAGAAGAATATAACAAAAAAAAAAAAAAAAAAAAAAACATTTGAATTTTATTTAGATACTGGACATTACTACTAGAATCGCAGGATTTTAGATCCCAAAACAATTAGCGCGACTATTCGCAATCTTCAGGAAAGAGATTCACTACGACCCGTCTAACACGATGCTATTGCTTATGAAATTATTATCGATGCAGTTCATGTATCAGTACACAACATCGCTCTAAGGGGATAATAAAGGAAAATTGAGAAGCGCGCATAGACTTGCACTGTTGAGGGTGGCCGCTAGTTACAGAACGGTGTCCTATGACGCGCTTTGCGTAATAACAGAGGTTCTACCAATAGACTTGCAGATTAAAAGCAGGATGCTTAGATATGAGGGACTACCACAAGACGAGATAGCAGCTCAATTGGAGCAAGAATGGCAGTTGGAATGGTCACGCTCAAGAGTCGGGGATTGGACTAGAAGACTAATCCCTGATACAGGTAAATGGTATGGAAGTGGATACGGAAACGTTGACTTCTATATGACACAGTTATTATCGGGGCATGGATTTTTCGGGCAGTACCTTGCCAGAATTGGATAAAGGGACACACCACAATGTGTTTATTGTGAGGAAACAGATAATGCGGAGCACACTATATTTGTATGTCCTAGATGGGCTGAAAACTGGAGGGTAATGTTTAACAAATCGATTGACACCGGATAATCTAATTAATTGAATGGTACAAAATCAAGAGAACTGGGACTGGTTCAGAAGGTTTGCTGGAGAGATCGTGAGAACTAAGGAAGAAGAGGGCGAAAGACTGTGATTAAGTTAAGTAGGGAAGAGTGGACAGTCTCTCCGTGGAGGGCCCGTATTCCCTGGTATGCGGGTTCCTGCGAAGGGGGAGAACTCCAGGGGAGATGGGAGTAAAAGAAAAGACCGAGTCCCGGCCGGCGGTGTTTCTCCCTGCGGGCGTCTAGGCGCTTTGTGGGGTGGGTACTGTCGGTTAGAGGTATAGGCGTAAAGACCGAGACCCGGTTCCCTGCGGAGAAGCTGGGGGACGGCATCGCCGGACCTTGGCCCTAACGCGGGGAATTAGAGGCAGGCAAAAAATAAAACAAAAGATCCAAGACTGGGGGGGCCAACCTGCCGTGCCGGATGTAAAGCCGGTGGGTGTTGGGGGACGCCCTCTTTGAATAGAAGGACACTCTCCCCGACTGAGTGTACTTAAATGGATATCCGGTCGGGGAGAGTAGGGGAGAAAAAAAAAGGTGAGCGGAAGAATTAAATAAATAATTTTTTTTTTGTTTAACCTCCGGGTCCGTCGTTAGATATTGCTTCAGAGGATGACATAAATTATCCTATAGCGTGTGAAAATGCCATGTCTGATCAGGATTCGAACCCGGGACCTCCGGATGAAGACCTCCGGTCTTTTTCTCGAAGGATTGAGAGTCCCCCAGTGTCTCTCTCTCTCTCTCTCTCTGTGTACAAAGTATATCACAAAGTTCTCTCGGGAGTTTTGTAACCTATTCTAATTGTGAAAATAACGGGAATAATTGATATAAATATATGTTCTAAAAAGATTCTTTTGATAGTTACAGCTGGTGAAAAATTCCGCTCAGATTTCAGCTGCCCTGATGAAATCAGGTGTAGAACGCAACTTAAGAGAAAAAATTAGTGATTTCATATTGTTGATGAGCTGAAAAACCTGATAAAATAGATCCCAGAACCGTACCTGCAGTAGGTTTTGAAAAAAAAGGGACGAAAACCAATACACTGGGGAAAAAAACTTGTTTTTTATCTTTGACGTACAATAACTTTGCTAAATGGGTAATAAACACATAAAACTTTTAAAACTATTTTGTAAAGAATTTAATTCTGAACAAAATGGTTTAAGAGAAGAATATAACAAAAAAAAAAAAAAAAAAAAAAACATTTGAATTTTATTTAGATACTGGACATTACTACTAGAATCGCAGGATTTTAGATCCCAAAACAATTAGCGCGACTATTCGCAATCTTCAGGAAAGAGATTCACTACGACCCGTCTAACACGATGCTATTGCTTATGAAATTATTATCTATGCAGTTCATGTATCAGTACACAACATCGCTCTAAGCGGATCGTTGTTTCGCATTCGACGGTTTAGAGGACACAGACAATAAACATTTTATCTTCATCATAAACAGCTAGTTCAACATCTACACCCAGGAGACGGTCAGCTTCCCTTGGTGTTCTGCAATTGGAATACAAATCGACACCTCTTAAAGTATGTTTTGTTTACCGAGAAAAATTTCACTGTAGATGACGTCAACAACTTACGCAAGAAGCATACATGGGCAGAAGTAAATTTGCATGAAACGGTGAAAGGCAATTTTCAACATAGATTTAGCGTTAGTGCCCGGTGTGACCTTCTTCACAATCAGCCGTCTGGATCGTTCATATTACCCGGCCGCTTAAATGTTGAGGTCTACATGCAATTTCTTCACAAAGAATTTCCACAGCTGCTTGAAGATTTTCCTCTAGCGCTGAGTCGCAAAGTATACTTCTAGCACGAGGCACGCCTCCATACGTCTTTTGTGCCGTTTCCACTCACTTAATTCATCATTTGCCTGAGAAATGGATCGGTCGTGGAAGTCCACATTACTTGTCACCAACATCGCCTGATGAAAAATTTAAACAAAATCTAAAGGTTTAGATTTAACCTTTAGATAAAGGGTTCTCCTTTAGATTTTTGCGTCTGGGGATGAAAAATATTGTATACAAAACAAAAATATATTTTCCTAAGGAATTGATTATCCGCATCACAGATGCAGCTGAACAACTTAAAAATAGCCTTGATGAAATAAAAAGAGCAACAAAAGTACAGAAGCACGCCAATAAAATGTGTTGAAGATGGCGGTCTCAATTTTGAATATTTATTATAAAGTGGTACGTACACTTTGGTCTAGTGTAAATAAAATAATAATTTTTCTAACTTTGCTTTATACAACTTATCTTACATTATTTAGTTGAGAATTAAATTCCCTATAAATGTCATTTAAAAATGTTATGCGTTTATCACCTATTTAATAATGTTATTGTACGTCAAACATAAAAAACAGATGTTTTATTCTAATCGGAATAAAAATGGTTTCCACCCAAGATTTATCATAAAATGCTGCAGATATGGTTCTGAGACCTAATTTATTTGATTTTTCAGGTCAAAACCCATAAGAAATCATTCATTTTACGTTTTACTTAACGTCTAAAAATTTCAGTACCGGGGTACTGAAATTTTTTAATTTCATCGGGGTACCTGAAATCTGAGGGAAATCTTTCACAAGCCGTAACTCGCAAATGAAGCATTTTAGGACACATATTTTATACGAACTTTTTTTATTATTTTCACGAGAAGAATAGGTTGTAAAGGTAAACTTTGTGATAGATTATATTGTTTTTTTTTTTTTGTAATTACAAACCAGACTGCTTCAAAGATGTACCAAAATTTCTTATTTCTAAGTTTTCGGCAGGGAACAAAGGATTTATTATAATAAATAAACTTTTAACACTTGTTAAAAGTGTTCGATAACACTTGTTTTACTATATACTAACGTTAATTGGAAAACAGGATTTCTTAACCTTATTTTCTTTGCTAGTTTTAATTTCAGATTAACATTAATGAACAATATATTGCATGTGATGTCAAATAAATCTACCTACTGAAATAATTGTTTGATGTTCTATTTTATTTTAATTCTGTAATAAACAGTAGATTATGAAAAGATCTACATATATTTTATATAACTAATAATCCAACCAATTAAAAATAAATATTTCTTATCATTAGAAAACAGCTAGAAGAAATTCTACCGAAAGAAAAATTAAACTACTAAAGTTGTAAAAACTTTCTACCTAAATTATAAAAAACAATTTTTTTAAACGTTAAATAAAACATAAGAATTAAAGTTCCCTATTACGAACGAAATTTTAAAAAAGATAAAATAAAATATTTATTATACAAATCTATGTTAGTGTTTGAGATAGAACATAAAAATACTAACCTAAATGGAATAAAAAAATATATATATATATGTATATATATATATATAATATTACTGAAATTGTGCAATGGGATACCCTACTTTCAATATTTTATCAGAAATAAATTTTACAATTTTATTTCCAAACACATATAGTAAAGTGCATTTTTATTAAGTTCCTTTTTGTTGTTTTTGTTATATAGATATAAAACAGATGTTTTATTTTAGTTTAAAATTTATGAAATTAATATAAATGTTATTTAATCTTTTTGTCTTCTGTTTTATTTTTATTTATTATAATTTTAAAATATTATTTTACCGACTTTTCGAAGATAAGTACAATATTGCTGAAGGTCGCGTGATGGGAGTGGAGGGCGAAAATGAATTTTATATACGTTTTGAGATAAAAGGAGTACGAAAATCGCTTAAATTGGGGGTTTCCTTGTGTGTGTGTGTGTGTGTATATATACAAATGCCAATGTATAAAATTTTTTGTCTCAAAAATCTGCAAAACCACTACGTAAATTACATTATAATTTAGATTTGCTGCAGTAGCGTATCTGAAGTTGTTTATATGAAAATTTTATGAAGAATAGTTGAATCATTCTTGAATTGCAATTTATAGTCGGAAAAATTAGTTCAAGGCAAGTTTGAAGCGTGGTCTCTTATGATGCTGCAAGTTGGAAAGTTGACGTTTCTTTATTTGTGGTGTCTACTGTTAGCAATATAAAACCAAATTTGAAAAAAAAGTTAAATATAAAATATTATATTTAATATTAGTTAAATTATATAATATCTATCTTGTATAAGTTTATACAGAATTTAGGGGGATGATATGCTTCGAGTTCGTTTTTAAGGGCAGCGGGTGCTCACCAACCACGCTAACTTGAAACAATATAATATCTATTTCAGATCCGCCTGGCAGCTGATGAGTCCCCGCAGCTGAGCGTCTGTGGGGAGTTCCAATCAAATGAACACCTGATGTTTGACTGCCTTGCTTCTGGGGTTTGGGGGGGGGCAGAGACCGAGCCACCCTGGAACTTAGAGGTCAAGGGGAATATTGACCACTCATATGCGGCGAGTCAATATGGCGAGAGCCACACAGCGGTTGCTATGTTCAACCGACATCAGTAGTTTGCTTAAGGGAAAGACTCTTACCGCATTGGCTGTGGGAAGCTAACCCTGAGTGTGGCTGACCGCCAGCTAATTACTATGGCTACAAGCACTATAAAATGGTGGACAAGTATTTGCTGGCGTTCAGCGACCTAGCCGTGGCAGCGAATTGTTGCCTAGACGAAATAAATTTTATTATGGTTGTCATATATATTTTCAGTAGTTGAGGGGGGTGCGTCTACCCATTTTAGCAAATATATGACAATGAGCGGTTGGGACACGTAAGCCGATGGTGTATGGCACCGCGCTTAGTCAGCTTATGCTGTTAGGTAAGCTCTAGCAGCTATGTTATGACACTGGTCACTAAACCGAAGGTTTTTCACTGGTCACTAAATCGAGCCTCAGTTGCCGTTTCTGGCACAGACATTCAGTCTCATGCTTTAGGGCGACCTAATGGGGTGGTGGCAGGAGAAATGTCAAGCAAATCAAAATATGATATATTTATATTTAATATCATGTATAATGTAAAGTCGGACTTCTTGCGCAGGACGCAAGGTTTTTTCCCCTTATTTTCTCTAAGTCCTATATAAAATCTTTGTTTCTAAAAACTGTGAGGGATTAATAATAATTTATTTTTTTAAATATTGTAATGTAATATATATATATATATATCATAAACACACACACATATTATTTTTAATAGAACACTCATTAAATAGATGCCTAAAATGTTACATATTTCGATTGACAAAATACCTCTTGGCATATTTTTGTTTATATGTTAATGAATAGTTGTAAAAATAATTCCATATACTCGCTTATACTGTAGTCTTTCATGTTGTCAAGGAGATCTGTAGCTCGTCGACTTTTATGGTTTTCTTTTTTATCTGCTTCTGAAGCGTTTAATTTCTTCATTTACTGTTAAACTATTATGGTGTTGGATATATACACCAAAATATATTTGTAACGATCATAAGCATTTTTGATTGGAATCGCTCAAATATTTCAATGCTGTTGTTATTTGACTTATCCAAAACTGCGTAGCTCATGTCCAGAACGATTTAAGGATAATTATGTGCAATAATTGTTATTCAATGAAAATTTTGATTTCCAGTTGTTATAACCACATCGATATGGTATAATGGTATAATTACATTTATTTGTATCATTTATGTAAATTCAATCTCAGCCGCCACTCACAGGTACAGGTTTAGATATTTAGAAGGACAAATTTTTAAATTTACGTGATATTTATAAATACTAAGAATTTCCTTTTCACGTATACAAATACTCTTTTTTACATCTGATTTATAAAAAAAAAAAATTGAAGTTGCTTTTTTCATCATCTGCACGGAACTAAACATATTTCAGCATACAAAGCGGCATTGAATTGCAGGATACATTTAGGTCTTTAAGCGACACCTTCACCTTTTCGATCACTGATATAGCTTGCTATAAAATGAAGATACTACTTTTAAAGAAAGCAACTCTGACTTGATAATTTATCTTTTAGGCGATTTACTCGCATTACAACTAAAATAGATACCAAGAAGGATAACGATTAAAAAATGCTGTTGCAATCGTCCGTTATGTTGTGACGTCACAGGTGAGCGGAAGACGTGACGTCACAGGTGAGCGGACGTCACAGGTTAAATTGCTATTTCCCAGAATAGAAGATCTCAATAGAGAGGTAATTGAGTGTCAGGCTGGCAGGTTCACTCAAAAGGAGGTTTTGGAAGCCATCATGAAATTAAAAAATAAAAAAAGTCCAGGACCGGATGGCATACCTGCCGCCATCATTAAAGACCTTGCCAGGATCATACCCTGGGAATTAGTGGATGTTGCAAGTTATGGCTTACAAAACCGTAACTTCCCCAATAGTTGGAAAGAAGCCAGAACTGTTTTCATTCCTAAAATAGGACCAAATCAAGAACAAGTAGGATACAGACCAATCACACTAATAAATAACATGGGTAAGGTAGTCGAAAGATTACTAGAAACCCGACTCAGAGAAGAAATCGAGGAAAAAGGTTGTTTACATGCGAAGCAATATGGTTTTAGAAAAGGCCGGTCTACGATAAACGCGATCGACAAAGTTAAGACCTGGGCATTAAATAGTAGAAACGGCACGTGGAGAACTAGGAAAATCCCACTTATTATAATGTTGGATATAAAAAATGCTTTTGGATCTGTTCCTTGGAGAGCCATTATCGCAGCATTACAAGCCATGAATATAAGTGATTATCTAGTCAACCAGATTAATCAATACCTTTACCATAGATTCATTGAGGTTAAAACGTTAGAAGGAAAATCCACATTTGAGATATTTGGAGGAGTTCCACAAGGATCAGTCCTTGGGCCTATACTGTGGAATATTTTTTATGACAAAATTTTTAGATTAGATTATCCCGAGGGGGTTTTTGTTGTTGGATATGCTGATGACATTGCTATCCTAGTAGAAGACAGAGAAGTTAATAACCTAGAGGATAAAGCAAATCAGGCGTTACGAATAATTGATGAATGGCTGGTAGGAAGCATGCTACAGATATCCCCTAACAAATCCTGTTGTTTGGTGTTTTCAAGTAGAAGACCTATTAGAAACCTCAATATAAACATTAGAGGAGAGAGAATTAAGGAGGTCATAGAAGCAAAGTATTTAGGGGTTCTTTTGGATAAAAGCCTAAGATTTAGCAAACACGTAGAGATGATTTGTAACAAGGTCACTCCTTTGATTAAGGCATTGAGGACTCTTTTCCAGAACCATGGTACACCGAAAATGGTAATAAGGAGACTGATAACTGCGGCTACCACGTCAGCAATTTTATATGCGGCCCCGATATGGGGAGATACAATGAATATTCAGAGAAACAAAACAAAATTAAAAAGAGTACACAGGCTTGCTTTACTGCGTGTAGCCGCGGGATACAGAACAGTGTCATACGACGCGCTGTGTATACTAACGAAGGTTCTACCCATTGATTTACAAATTAAACAAAGAACATTTAGATATAGGGGTATGTCCAAAGATGAGATTGAACGGCTAATTGATCAAGAGTGGCAGGATACATGGACACACTCTAGAGTTGGGGATTGGACCAGGCGACTAATCCCCAACATAAATATGTGGACTAGTAATAGAATAGGTAATGTAGATTTTTATACGACACAACTGTTGACGGGGCATGGCTCGTTCGGCCATTATCTGTATAGAATTGGAAAAAGACCTACCCCACAATGTGTGTACTGCCAGAGACTGATGATGCGGAACACACTGTGTTTGTCTGCCCAAGCTGGGCTCCAAATAGAAGAGAAATTTCGGACAACGGACTTACACCTGAAAACCTTTTAAATTGGATGGTTTATAGTGACGATAACTGGGATTGGTTCCGTAGGTTTGCCGGGGAAATCTTACGCACCAAGGAAGAAGAGGACAGAACAAGGGGTTTATGAAATTAGGGTAGGGAGGACAGTCCCTCCGTGGAAGGCCCGTACGCCGTGGTGTGCGGGTTCCTGAGAAGGGGGGGAACTCCTGGGGAGTGTGGGACAAATAAAAGACCGAGTCCCGGGTGGCAGTGCCGCTCCTGCGGGTGCCTCGGCGCTTAGTGGGGGCGGTACCGCTGATTAGAGGCAAAGACATAATGACCGAGACCCGGTTCCCTGCTGAGGGGATGGGAGGTGGCGTAGCCATACCCCGTCACCGAGGCGGGGGATTAGAGGCAGGCGAATAAAATAAAATTAAAGATCCGAGACCGGGGGAGCTAACCTGCCGTGCCGAGTGTACAACCGGTGGGCGGGGAAAACTCCCATAGAGTAAAAGGACACTCTCCCCGACTGAGTATACTTAAATGGATATCCGGTCTGAGAGTAGGGGAAAAAAAAAAAAAAAAAAAGGTGAGCGAAAGAACGAGGAGGAAGAAGAGGCACCCGATACAGTGAGCAGTCTAGCATACCAATTGGGTCTGATACTGATATCGTTGAAACAGCATTTAGGCCAGGTTTGAATAAGTACATTGCGACCCATGAACAGGATCTAAGGCGAGTATACGAGGGACTGAATGCGCTTTCCGAGCGGTCCTCTCCAGACACAAAGACTTCCCAAGCTACCCAAACGGACCCTATTGCGGGTGACGATTACATGGAGTATATTTTGACCAGCGATTTGAGTGATGAAGAACTCATTGAGCTCCTCCCTAAAAGGTGGCCTAACTCACTTAGGGGCAAGCTAAAGTTGGTTACTGACCTTCCACCTGAAGTCAAAGACATTTGTCTTAGACAAATGTCTAAGACTTAGAGAGTAGATTTAAGGAGAGTAGAGATTTAAGGAGAGAAGGTGAGCAGGATATAGGTAACAAGCTCGCAGCTGGTGACATCATAAAAGACGAAATAACTCTAATAGGAGACCAAACCGTTGAAGAAAAGAAGAAGAAATTTAAGATACATTATGACTCGGGAGCCCCGGAAAAGGAAACCCTTTCTTGTTTTGTTGAAGGCGTTCAAAAAGATAGCTATACAGTCACCAAATTCAGCGTACATACTGCCTTCGGGCAGTATGGGAAATTTTGCCAAGAAGATCATATCCTATATCTTCAGAGCAAGGGAAACACCTGTATATGTGTTAACTCTCCAGGCACATCGGTAATAATCAAATCCCGATAAAGAAGGCTACTCCACCGGCGGAGCAAAGCCGTACAGTGATTGTTAAGGCGGAAGGAAAAACGTACGCGGAGCTCCTCCGGTCTATGAAGGATGCTGTCACCAGCGAGGAGGCAAATAACGTCATCTCATTGCGAAAGGGCCGTAACGAGGAGCTCCACATTAGGATACAGGGTGCAGAGAAAGCGGAACAATTTACATCTATCCTGAGGGACAAGGCTGCCGACCTTCACGTTGATATAAAAAGCAGAGCTGGAAGAAGAACTGTTGTGCACATCCGAGATGTCGAGCATGACACAACAGAATAAGAGGTTATGGCTGCCATTTTAAAACGCGTGGGTTCTAGCGAGGAAGTCAAGATAACATCCATGAGGAAAGGTTTTGGCGAGACACAAAATATTACGGTCATGACCTCTTATAGAGCGGCATGCAAACTGGTCGAGGAAAGAATAAGAATCGGATGGATTAGTTGCCGGGCGTACATCCGGGAAGATGAAGACAGGTGCTACCGTTGTTGGGGCACGGACCATAGAAGGCACGAATGTAAGGGCCCAGATAGGCTCGATTTGTGCTTCAACTGCGGTAGCAGAGGTCACAAGATAGCGGATTGTCTTGAACCTAAGCAATGCCTCGATTGTAAGAGCGGTGAACACAGGACTGGAGCATGGCAATGTAAGAAAAAATTGCATGATTAGGACTATGTTAGCGAATGCCAATAGGAGTATTCTCGCTCACGACTTAATTAGTCGTGTTGTTGCAGACAAGAACGTAGACCTCCTTGTGGTCACCGAACCCAATAAATATGAAGCTGCCAAACTTGGATGGACTGTTGATATGTCGGGAGATGTTGCCATTATGGATGTAAGTCATAGTATACAATGGAATTTCAAGTTTAGCGGTAGTGGCGTGGTGTCTGTTGAGACCGAAACAACTCTATTCGTGGGTGTGTACATTTCGCCCAACATTGCGATCGCGGACTTTACTAACTTCATCGATACTTTACAAGGTGTGATTACCAATTCAACCAAGAGGATCGTAATGTGGGGTGATTTTAACAGCAAAATGGTGGCGGCTGGCAGTCGACACACCAACAGGAGGGGACATATCCTTGCCGATCTCCTGGAAACTACCGGCTGCATCTGCATTAATGACGATACGCCCACGTACGTAGCGAGAGGTCATCGGTCGGTGCTTGACCTCACCATCCTGGACTGCAGGTGGAGGAGGAATCAGTACCAGTGGATGGTTCTCTCAGAAGATATAGCGAGCGATCACAGCGCCACTATCTTGGATCTTAAAGACGTAGATTTCAGGCGTGAAGTGCACTCCCCCCCACCGAGGTTCTCATCAGTACAAATAGAGCAAATCGTCAACAGGACTCCAAGTAGACTGATGTCTGATAGACATCAACAATCACCTGAGGCTTTATCTAATATAATAAAGCAGGAAATGGACAGAATGGCAGCTAACAATACAAGGAGGCGCTCCGTATATTGGTGGACTGCTGAAATTGAAGCAATGAGACAAGAGCTCCAGTCCCTTAGGAGAAGGAAACAACGTATTCTTAGAAATAACAGAGAAGGGTACCAGGAAATAGCCAATAGATACCTCGAGGCAAGATGAACGCTCAATAAGGCTATTAAGAGACGTAAAAAGGATTGCTGGATCAGGCTCTGCGAAGAGCTTGACAGCAATCCCTGGAGCCAGGCATATCGTATTGTGACCAAAAAGTTCGGGAGACGTATGCCTATCCTCAATAAGACCAGTGTTGCCAGGGAGGTAGCCTGGTTGTTCCCCGCATACAGTGCCTGATATCGTGAGATCCACACCTTGCGACAATAGAAGATTCACCATGGAAGAGCTACAACTTGCGGCGAGTTTGGCAACCAAAAAGAGCCCTGGCCCGGACAAGATTCCCGCGGCAGTAATCAAGGGGCTGGTTCAGAAGGCTCCCTGGGAGATGCTCGAGATTGCCAGCCATGGCATGGAGAACGGAGACTTCCCCGACTGCTGGAAGGAGACCAGAGTGGTATTCCTACCTAAAGGCACCTCTTCGGAGGAAGATATAACCTATAGACCCCTGAGCCTCCTTAACATGATGGGGAAGCTAGTAGAAAAGATGCTGGCTCGCCGCATCATCAAAGAACTAGAAGAGGGAGCCGGAATCAGTACTAACCAGTACGGGTTTATGCGGAGGCGATCCACCGTGCAGGCTATCTGCCGAATTTCGGGATGGGCCGACGAGGTGAAGAGAGGCACTTGGCGAACCAGGAGAATTCCACTGATGCTATCACTAGACATAAAAAACGCGTTCGGGGCTATTGGTTGGGGTCATATTAATGACGCAATTGCGGCTAGGGGCCTCAGCCCGTACCTGCGTAGGCAAATTGAATGTTACTTGTCCAACAGAGGATGTCTGGTGGAAGCACAGGAAGAAACAGTACATTTTCAAATGCACGGTGGAGTTCCGCAGGGCTCTGTTCTGGGGCCGTTGTTGTGGCTGGTGATTATAGATGAACTCCTTCAGAAGGAGTTTCCTGTCGGCGTTCAGGTTCTGGCTTATGCAGATGACCTTGCAGTCCTCGTAGAGGGAAGGACGGTCTTGGAGGTGCGGGAGAGGGTGTATGCGGCCATCGACACTATACAGGAGTGGTTGAGGTCCAGGGGTCTGCAACTGTCTACGGAAAAATGCTGGTGTATTGCCTTTACGGGTAGAAGAGTGCTAGAACCGTTCAATATTTCCATCAACGGTTATGCTATAGAAGAAGCGAATAACATCAAGTACTTAGGAGTTATCCTCCAGAAAAACGGTAGATACACCGAGCACATAGTCAATGTATGCAACAAGGCAGAAAGGATGATAAAAAGTCTAAACATCATTATGTCATCGCAGAATGGCCCTCGGGCCTCAAAGCGCAGTTTACTGGCGACCACCGTCGTGTCCGCATACAGGACAGTGTCCTATGCCGCCCTGTGCGTGTTATCGGGTACACCTCCTATTGACCTAATTGCAAAAAAGAGGGTGGAGAGGGCACAAGGCAAGCCAGAACAAGAGGTCAGGGATGCCGTTTATAATATCTGGCAGGAAAGATGGTCGCAGGAAGCTGTGGGTCGATGGAGGAGAACCCTCATCCCCAACATCAAGCCATGGTTGTCGAGAAGATTTGGTGAGGTTGATCATCACCTATCGCAGTTTTTTACAGGACATGGTTCCTTCAATAACTACCTGCACAAAATAGGCAAGAGAGAAGAGCCAATTTGCAACTACTGCAACGATAGATGATGCTGAGCACACCTTTTTTGAGTGCAATAGGTGGGACACACTTAGACATAGTAAGGCACTCACAGGTATAACTCCAGAGACAACAATAGACTACATGCTAAGAAGCGAGTCAAACTGGAATAATTTTGCTAGTTTTGTTAGACAAGTTGTTCTACAGAAATACTCCGATGAGAGAAGACAAGGTGTTGGCTAGAATAGGACTGGGTGGACAGCCTTGCTGGTGAGGTCCAGCATGCTGCGGTGTGTTGGCACTGATGGGCCACCAAGGACTCCACGGGTAACAGTCAGGTAACAGCACACTGAATACTGAAGGGACCCGGTACCGCGTCGCGGCGATCTGGGTCTGGCGTGGTGTATTAGTATTGCCCTTTTGGGTCCCCAAGGGGCCAATATTGATAAAGAACTCTCAAAAAGAGCTAACCGGTAGGCCGACCTGCCTTGCCGGTATATAGCCGGTAGGTGGGGAGGCCTATTTGAGTTTAAAGACACTCCCCTGGGCGGCGTAATACCAAGTCGGTCCGGCCCAGGGGAGCTGAGAAAAAAAAAAAAAGGTGAGCGGAAGAAGCTGTCGAGTTATGGACTGCACGGGGTGTAGACGTGTCTTTCTAGAGCTCCGCGTTTTTTGTTATTTTCGATGGGTTTTTTGGTTTTTACATTGATTTGGTGGACTGGAACTATAAGTGGATTGGACAAGGAATACGGACTATCATTTTTGAGTTATTTGGTTACGGATTTATCAAGTTTTTTATAGTTTTTTGTTCTCATTAGTGAGATCAATATTTTTGTGTTTTTTACTCGCTAAATATTAGATATTATAGTGTGTTAAAGTGTTGGTGACTTTTAACAATAACGAAAAGACCACTAGTGTGTATAAAAAGTGAGTAAACTTATTGTACAATAACTTTTTAACAGTTTTGTGGGTTATAATAGAGCTTATAGAAGCAAATTATTCTAAGTTAGTCGACAGGCTAATACCAGTCTGAAATTAACTGTAAACAAGGACTTGGGAAATTTTTTCGTGTATTAGTCGTTATACGAGTCCTTAGACTAGTTTTTATTAGGGAATTCTTAGTTCCTTAATAATTTCTGAACCACTCGTCCTACATCCCTCATCCCAAGTTATAAATCCATCCCAAAAAGTTTCCTACCCACTGACCCCCCAAAATTTTGGACCCTATTTTTGGGTTGACACATTTTATCGACCCCCCCAATTTTCTTTTGGGGCTCCCATCCCCGAGTGGGTACTCGTTGGACTCGGGATCGTCCCCATAGTCCAACAGCGCTAATATGAGACGAAGAGGATCACTCCCCTTAGAGGGATCATTGCAGGGAGCTTCTAGCTCACAAAAGGTTACCATTACTAAGAAAACGAAGGGTAAATGTAAAAAGAGACCCCGACATGGGTCCTCAGAAGAAGAAGAAGAAGGACCGCCGGAGAGCCTTAGCAATCTGGTTTACCAATTAGGATTAACTATGGTGGCGTTGAGACAGCATATGGGACCGGGTCTCTCAAAATACATAAGTACACATGAGCAGGAGCTCAAAGGCATATATGATGGGCTTAATGCCTTGACGCAAGTCTTGTTACGCAGGCTACTCAGACGGACCCTATAGTTGTGGAAGATGAGATGGAGCAAATTCTTACTAAGGAGCTGACAGATGAGCAAATAATAGATCTACTGCCCAAAAGGTGGCCAAATAGTTTGCGGAACAAAATTAGTTTGATTAACGAGTTGCCTTCTGAGGTGGTGGACTCTTGTACTGTTGGTGATTTAAGTACAAGGGGATGAAAAAGAAGGTATTAGTACCAAATACAAAGTAGGCGACATTCGTAAAGATGTACAATCAATTCTTGGAGACTGTGACGACATTAAGAAAAGTAAATACAAAATCTACTATGATGGTAATGCTACTGAGAAGAGCACAATGGGAGCTATATTGAGGGCTTTAAGGAAGATTATTCCTCAGGCTGGTAATTTAGTTTTTTGTCGTCCCCAATAATAATATTGGAAACTATACGAAGAAATTAATATCTTATTTGCGGAGAGACGAGGAAGTAGCGTTTAAAGTGCTTACGATCCCAGTTGAAGGTAAAGCTATACAAGGCAAGTCTGGACAAGCCCGTATTAAAAAGTCGACACCACCGGCAGTTGACAGTCGTACTGTGATTATCAAAGCAGCTGGAAAATCCTATTCTGATTTACTTAAAACGATGAAGTCTGCAGTAAGTAGCGAAGATGCAAAAGAGGTCATCTCCTTACGTAAGGGCAGGAATGAAGAACTCCACGTGAGAATTCAGTGAGCACAGAAAGCTGCTGAGTTTACAAGTAACCTACGAGATAAGGCGGCAGATTTGCATGTTGACCTGCGTACAAGAGCGGGAAGGCGCACAATAGTTCACATCAGAGATGTAGAATATGACACCACTGAGGCAGAAATTTTTGCTGCAATTACTGCAAGAGTAGGTACTGATGAGGACATCAAGATATCGTCAATTAGAAAAGGGTACGCCGAGACCCAAAATGTTACAGTTATCACCTCGTATAGGGCTGCCTGTAAGCTGGTGGAACAAAGGTTGAGGATTGGCTGGGTAAATTGTCGGGCATATATTAGGGAATCAGAGGAAAAGTGCTTCAGATGCTGGAATACTGAACATCGTAAACATGAGTGCAAGGGCCCTGACAGAATGGATCTCTGCTTCAATTGTGGAGGCAGAGACCACAAGATTGCTGAATGCCGGGAGCATAGTAGCTGCCTGGACTGTGGGAGCCAAGAACACCGCACCGGGGGCTGGGGGTGCTCAAAACATTTAAATGCTTAGGGTGATAATGGTTAACGCAAACAGAAGCACCATGTCTCATGATTTGGTTAGTGAACTGGTCATAGAGCAGAGGGCTGATTTATTGATAATCACGGAGCCGAACAAGTACCTTGTTGCTAGATCAGGCTGGATGGTGGATACAAATGGTGATGTGGCAATAATCACGGAGCCGAACAAGTACCTTGTTGCTAGATCAGGCTGGATGGTGGATACAAATGGTGATGTGGCAATTATGGATGTAAGTGGCAGGATAGCATGGAGATTGACGTCCAGATCTGGAGGCATGTTGGCGGTGGAGTCGGATTCAACACTAGCGATTGGTGCCTATGTGTCTCCAAACTGTGAATACATGAATTTACTAGAAGACTAGACATTTGTATTATGTCTAGTAAAGGAGTAGTAAATAACGCTAGGAAGAAAGTCATTATTCTAGGTGATTTCAATAGTAAAGCGATTGCAGCAGGGAGCGCATACACCAATCGCAGAGGTGAGATCCTTACGGATATGATGGGGGCAATTAGCTGTCATTGTGTAAATGATGGCACCCCTACATATGAGGCGAGAGGACACTCGTCAGTCTTGGACTTAACAATCATAGACGATAGAAGGAGTAGGGAACACTGGGACTGGCGAGTGTTACCACATGATGTGGCGAGTGACCATCATGCCACTATGATTACCATAAAAGGCTCAGACTATGTGACTAGAGAGAAAATGCCCTATAGTAGTTTTACAAAGGAACAGATCGAGATCATAATCGATAGAACGGCCGAAAGGATTATCAACATAGAGAATCTGACACCAGTTGCCCTGACTAACGTTATAAGACAAGAAATGGGCAGAGTAGCTCACAGAAGAGCCAATAGACACTCAGTGTATTGGTGGAATATGGAGATTGAAACACTGAGAGGGCTCCTACAATCGCGCAGAAGAAGGAAGCAGAGACTCAGAATGCGAGGCGGACAGGAGTACGAGGAGGCATCTCTGGCTTATAAAGAGACCAGACGGGCCTTAAACAAAGCTATTCATATGTCTAAGAAAAAACAATGGCACAGACTCTGCGAGGAGTTAGACGGAGACCCCTGGGGACAGGCATACAAAATAATCACTAAGCCATTTGGAAGGCGTCTGCCCGTATTAAATAATGAGCAGGTAGAACAACAATTTAATGAGCTATTCCCCGGTAGAGTAGAAACTGCAGGAAATGTTATAGATTGCGAACCCAGACGCTTCACGTTTTCTAAACTGCACTTGGCTGTAGCACAACTGGGTAATAGGAAGAGCCCGGGTCCAGATGGAATTCCAGCGGCACTCCTTAAAGGGCTGATAAAGAGAATTCCTTATGAAATGCTTGATGTTGCCAGCCATGGATTAGAAAACAAGACATTTCCAGGAATCTGGAAGGAATCTAAGGTGGTGTTTATCCCAAAAGGCACAAATGAGAATGGAGAACCTTTATACAGACCATTGAGTCTTTTAAATACCATGGCGAACGTAGTGGAGAAGATGCTCGCTGGCCGAATCTCTAAGGAACTTGAGGAAGGAATAGGCATTAGTGGAAATCAGTTTGGATTCATGAAGGGTCGTTCGACGATACAGGCGGCGACAAAGGTGATCGACTGGGCTAAGGATACTAGGAGCGGCACATGGAGACCGAGGCGTATTCCCCTATTCATAGCTTTAGATGTAAAAAATGCATTCGGTTCTATTAAGTGGGAATCAATAAATAGGGCATTAGTGGAAAAAGGTATCAGTCCTTATTTAAGAAGGCAGATAGGGGAATACCTCTCAAATAGAGAATGCTTGGTGGAGACGCAGAGTGAGTGCCTACGTCTTGCTATCAATATTATTAGACACGACTAAAAACACCGTAACTACAATACATACTGTATATCAGAAAGAAATAAGCAGTTAAGTTTCAGATTCCTTATAAAGAAATAAACTTAGCAGTTCAGATAACATGAAGTCAATGATTATTGCATCAAGTCACTCTATATATCTCGTATCTGTATTAATTTGCGATGTAATGTGAAACTCCCCGTTAGATGAAAAATCTTAAATACTGTTTTAAATAAATTTTATATGTAAATTTACAACGTATCAATTAAAAAACAAGAATTGTTCAGTAGATATGCTTTATTTTTAACTATTTATTTTTCTATTAGTTGGCGAGAATTTAGTAGCCAGTTCAGTCGACATGATTCTATATAACTTACTGTATTTTTGAATAATTGTTTCAGTTAAAAAATCAGTAGGATACGCGAGAGAAAGAACTAATGATTTCAGTAAAACGACTAAAATAAACACAACATATATGCAAGGCTACTATTTTTGTAACTTGTTTGAAAGAAGCATCGTATAACCAATTGGAGATATGAATTAACAATTTATTTGTTCTTCAGAAATTTCACCTCGAGACTTACTTGGCTACAATCACTTAAAAGATGTTGTGTACAATCGGAAACCAGTTACGTAGCATTTAATTCAAATAAGTGATTCAAAATATCTCACAGATAACTATGTTGTAATTCAATTTATTTTTCGGTAATGATGAGATTTCGAAGTCTGTTACAGAAAGATGTTCTATGAAAGTGGTACGAGCTGAATACCTTTGAACGACTACAAAATATGAGAAAAGATATTTAGGTAACGGATTAAAAGACTAACGCTTCTTTACTGATCGATGACGTCGTCCTCATACACCAGTGATTTAAAAATAAAAATTCGTAGAAATTTCAAAGCAACAGATACACAAAATAAGGCGATAAGAGATTTTTAATTAAGACCGAAGATGAAGTACAAATTTATTGAAATATAATGAGCTACCCTCGAATTTTATCTGCGTAATACAAATTAAAGCGTTACTTAAAAATATAAAAGAGATCTGAAAGAATTAAAGTAAATATAATATGTGCAATGATCTAAAATTTATCATATTCATAAAAACGAGAGGAAAATAAATAATGCCATTCAGATGTCAAAATTCAATTATTAAAGAGATGCACTGAAATTAATAATAAATTGTATTTTTAAATATTGAAATTTTTTCAATATCTGATGAATTATTCTACATTATAAATATTTAAGCAGCTCCCCTCAAATATTTGCTCTATCAACTATATTGATTTGTTGACCAACATTTCCTCTTTAAAATTGTTTTAAAATAACTTATCGACCAACCATTATGAAAAAAAAAAACCGCAATAGTACCAACTTTTTTATATATAATAACAGCTTATCTCTAAAATTCTTCCATCTCCTGACTGAATGAGTCGGGAGTAAGAGGTACTTAGATTTTTTTACAAGTTACTAAAATATAGTTAATAAACACCAGATGATTCGAAAAGGACTTCACAAATTTAAAAACATATAAACATTTATTGAGGTAACTTACACATTCGGTTGAGGTCTAATTTCATAGAAAAAAAAACATCAAGTTTATCGCCCGACATTCACTTTGGTTCGATATTGGCTTCCATTTGCAATGAGAAATACTCGTACATCCCACCCACCTGAAGTCGATTTTATTTCAGAATGTAGCCAGTAAGCTGGGCGTTACCTCTACAGCTGTGACATTAATTCGAAGTTTTAACTCAACAAAATTTAGCGGGGTCAAATCTGGGGAGCGAGGTGGCCACGCGATTGACCTTCACGACCGATCCACTGACCTGGGAATCGAGTATCGGGTAAATTTTGTAGGCGGTAGTGAGGTAGTGCCCCGTCTTGCTGATAGTAATAGCGTCCACGTTGGTCCAGATCGTCTAAACGAGGAATTAAAAAATGTTGAAGCATATCCAGATAAACGACACCATTTACGGTTGCTTCATAGAAGAAGAACGGGCCGTACAGTCTGTGTCTACTTAGAGGAAAAAAAACATTGACCTTAGGGCTATCGCAAATGTTTCAAAATTTCACGAGTTTTTGCTACCCCATATTCTGCAGTTATGGGGTGTTCACCTTTCCATTGTTGTGAAACGATGACACATCACTAAAAATGACACTGTCCAAAAATGTATCGTTGTCTGCAATACTATTTATCATTTCCACCCAAAACTGTAACCGAGCAACTACGTCGACATCTGTAATTTGCTAAACCCCGGTTAGTCTGTATAGCTTAAAGTGCAATCCCTTACGTGACGCGCGTCGAGTTGATTTTTCGGACTACGTGCAAAGCTTTCTCTGAGTTGTTCCACAACACCTTTAGGGACCCGTGGGCGTCTGGTGATTTTGTACGTTTAACAGAACCCGGCTCAACGATTTTTTTGTTGCCAAAGTAATATGAATGCCCACTAGGAGACTCCCTACCGTATTCTCTACGAAAATTATATTGAACTACAGTCGCAGACTGCAAATCATGAAACCAAAATACACAATCAGCATTTTCCTCACCAGTAATATATTCATTTTTAAAAATACTGATGATAGCGCTGGTGATCGAATTCGGTACTAATGAATACGTAATCAAAACTTGATGTGTCTTGCTATTAAATGAGATCCAACCGAATCTGTAAGTTATCTGTAATCTATAAGTAATTTTTATACGATTTTCAAATTATGAAGTCCTTTTTGAATCACCAACTGTTTCTTTTCTGTTTAGCCTCCGGAACCACCACCGTAAGGTATTACTTAAAGAGGATGAATGAGGATGATATGAACGAATGTAAATTAAATGTAGTCCTGTACAGTCTCAGGTCGACCGTTCCTGAGATGTGTGGTTTATTGAAACCCAACCGACAAAGAACACCGGTATACAAGTATCTAGTATACCGATGTTCTTTGATGGTTGTGGGTTGAAATTAATCGCACATCTCAGGACTGATGTTTTTGAATCAGCCGTAATGTAATTAATTGCTTTATCAAAATACAATCGGTTATTTCACTCTCTATCAATACACTGTCAAACAAATGAATGTGAATATAAAGAAATAAAAAAAAAACCGTAAAACATTTTCAAGTAATTTATGTGTTTTAAAGCGCTTTATTTAAAAAAATAAAAAATACGTTCGCTATATTCAAATATCACGAAATAGATCGGTATTTCAGTAAATTCTATATTCTTTATTTTATATTTATTTAAATTAAAAAAAAGATAAAATTACATTCCAAGAAATAAGAAAAATGGCTACCCTTTAAATCTTCTCATGTTAAATCTCCATACAGAGTTAAAAATGTATTTCACATTTGCATGAACAAGCAATATAAAGAGATGCGTACGTATATTTTCGTGTGTATACGTAAGTGTGTGAGCGTGCCTGAGTATGCGGGATTTTGTTCATGAATACTGAGCGAGGGAAAGGATATTCCACGTAAATGCATCACAAATTAAGGGAATACCATATTCCATCGCTTTTAATGCTTCAATACGATACTAAATATGAAACAGAGCATTACTAGTCGTTATTTAGTTTAACATGGTGGAATGTATAAAATGTGTGTATGGTAAACAAATACATTACATTTTAATTTTCTTATTCTTATCGGACAACCGCAGACGCAAAATTTTAAGATACAAAAATTATTTATAAATTCTTGGTTTTGTATTAATATTACAATATAAAATACTGTCGCGTGTTCGCAGTTCGACCAGGATATTGAGAGACTAGCGAACTAAATAATAAATACAATTTATTACTCTAGAGACATATAAACAAAATAAATAATGAAAATAATAGTTTCAATAACAATAATTATATATAACATACAAAAAATTAAATCAAATAAAAAGACAAAATTTATTTAATAAGAGTTAAATTATAAAAACCAGAATACAATCCAATTTACTAAAAATATTATAATGATCGATCGTTAGAGCCCAATATTGCAAGAAGAGAATTCATCCGATTCATTTTCTGCAAATACTATTACTTTTACTGTTTACAATACAACTATCCTGCACTTTATGAATGAGTAGAATACTCTCCCTTTCTGTTTACCAATAACTCGCCGAACAACTTCCTGCATTCAAATACTGTCCGCAATAGAACGTTCGTTTCTTACTCTTCACTCGTTGTTATCACACGCTTACTGATATTGTCGTCAACGCAACTGCGTCCAACTCGGCTTTCGAAACTACTTTGTTATCGCTTATCACGACCCCGCCGAAAACGGCCTCGCAGAACTACTTACTCTCTCGCCGGTCTCTGACAGTATTTATATTCTCTGGCTTGCAGAACCAGTACCCGCCTCATTCCTTTAATTGTTGAAGCGTAATTATTTTCATTAAGCGAACAGATTGTTAAACGGACCCGTTACTCTAACAAAAGAATCTCTTTTAGTTCCTTATGGATTCTTCTTTTCAATATTATTTTATTTCTCTTTCTTTCTTCTTAACTGGAAGAAATCCGTTACCCTGGTCCTCCGCTATACAAGAAGTTGAAGAATCCCATTCACGGGCGTCTAGGCAGTGTCGGGCTCGCTAACAGGTTCCGCAAGATGTTATTAAATGCGTATGTGTTCCTGCGCACTACCGACTAAACCTTCACCCCTGGTTACCCACCCTTACTGATACAGCTGGTATGCATTACTTCAGGACGGAGGAAATATGCTTTCACACACAGTCAGACACCACAGTTAACAGACCTCACCTACCCGCAAGTTATCACACATCAGACTAAAACCACACCTAACACTCCAATCATCACTCCAGAATACATACCTCACCCCGCACACTCCACATCAATCAGTCACATCCAATCACATAAGCAAACACCTCACAGGCAATCTAATACTACAGCATACTTAGTTCACGGGAATTTTTTTCTAAATTTAAAATTGTTTCACTTTTTAATCTGCGACTTCAATTCTGTTTATTAGTTCTTACATATTTTGCTTTACATCTGTTTTCAGATAACTTATTGAACTTCTATTTTAAAAAAAAACTCTTATCACAATTCTGTCGAAATGATGAACATATCTCCCAATACAATACAATGAAAGTCTGAATATAATTAAACGTAGAACGAGTAAAATATAACTAAAATGCACACAAAGTTCGGAACAAAGTATATATTAACGAACAAGTAATTAAACAGAGCAAAAATGGATAAATGGTCAATAAAACAAAGAAAAGGAAAATATTTACTGTCCAAAAGTTTCATGATCCGGTACGTGCAATCATTTCAGCCGACTTACCACATCCTGCCTATTTTCTACTAAGTTAACGGCAGATGGGTTTCAAAAGTGTTAAGCTTAAGTACATACTTTGAGTTTAACCGGTCAATTTCTTCACGAAAATATATATCATCGGGGATCTGTTGTTAACAAACTATGGCACCTCCGATATCTTACTCAGCACTTTGTTCTGGAACCTTTGGATGATGCCAATAACCGTACCGCAAAGTTGTATTCCAAAGGCCCATATTGGCTTTAAAAACGCCTTCTACAACAGTTTGTCACTTAACAACACGGACCTCCTTCCTGGTAACCAATTCAATCGCATATAATCGTATTCTCTTTTCTCACATGATTTCTTTCATGTTAGGCGGCGGTCTAAATGAAGTTAATTAAATAAAATAATGAAACTAATTTACTTACCCGGTGAATATAACTATTCTAGCTATATTAAAGGAGAAAGTATGGTGATAAAGTAAAAAATGGGATATTGTATTTTTTGCAAATCTTGTGAGTACGTATACAGGCAGCTGCGTGGCAGCTGGAATGCCACACCACGACTAAGGGAAGATCCTTGTATAAATTTATACAGGTTCTGGGGGATGGTATGCCTCGAACTCGTTTTTAAGCGCAACGGGTGTCTAGGTGCTCACCAACCATGTTAATTTACCCAATATCCTGTTTCGGTTCCGCCTGGCAGCTGATAAGTTGTGCGTCTGCGAGGAGGTCCAGTCAAATGAACACCTGATGTTTGACTGCCCTGCTCATGGGGGGGGGGCAAGACCGGGCCACCCTGGAACTTAGAGTTCAAAGGAAAAATTGGCCACTTACAAACGACGAGTCAATGTGGCGTGAACCGCATTGTCGGACCGTATGGGAGTTCCTTGATGCGGTTGCTTTGTTCAACCGATATCAGTAGTTCACCTAAGGGAATATGTGCTGTGGGAACCTAACATAGGGATATATATAGCTGACCACCAGCCAATTAAGGCTCCAAGCGGTATAATATGGTGGACAGGTACTTTCTGTCATTCAACGACCTAGGCGTAACAGGGTATTGCTGTCTCGATGATATGAATTTTAATTTATGGATGTCATATATATTTTTAGCTATAGGAGCTATTTAGGATACTGGTCGCTAAATTGTTTGAGGCTCAATAGCCGTTTGTGGCACAGACATTCGGTCTTATGCTTTAGGGCGACCGAATGGGGTGGTGGCAGGAGAAATGCCAAGCAAACCAAATGCGAGCACATATGTGTGGAGCACTGCTTTTGGCCTTATATCTCACAATTGACCGATTTTCTTCAATTTTGGCTCTAATATTTCTGTATATGGCGTATTGTTCATAACAGATTTTTCAAACTCGTCAAGGGGGAGTAGATATCGCTAAAAAACAAATTTTGATTTTCTTCAGAGAAAACTTTATTAAATCAAATTTGTTACCTACAACAATGGATTATATAAATAATCCAAAAAATCAACCTTGCAGCTCTTTAATGTTTTTTTGTACTTTTGCTTTGTCTCCATTCGGTTTGAATATTTTTCAAAAAAATGTATTGAAAATTTATAATTCATATACAGAGCTGTAAAGAAATGTCTGCAATTGTTTTAAATTATAAACTCCGGATCTGATATGCGGAACATTTTTTTAAATCTTCTTTTTCTTATTTAGCTTTTATTGAAGCGGGTATTGGATTTAGAGAAAATTTTATTTCATCAAATTTGTTAAGTTTAACCTGTAGATGAATATTTCTAGAAAAACCTTTCTAAAAAATTGGAAAAAATGCAATGCATGACAGTATTCGAAATTTACACGATTTTTCATATGACCAGTAGTAATTCATGTTAATTTATTTTATGGTCTTCATAAAACTCTGTAAAAATTGTATACGATACCGCATTACTTCAAAAAAGCATATTAAGGAAAAAGTTATTTTTTCTTTCTAAAGTTAGAACGGGATGTATAACATACAGAATACATTTAATAATGTATGAATATTCCTGTGACGTACTAATATTACAAAAAAATTAAGAAAGGAGATAATTTTTCTATTTTTCGAATTTAATCAAATTACACAACAAAGTAATAAAATCTACAGATATCAGAGATTATAATTTTTAGTAAAGTCGTTCTATTGAGAAAGTGTAGTTCTCCGTTTTGCAAGAGAATGGGAACTACACCAAGCGTGACAAAAAATGAAGAAAATATTTTATTTTACGGGTATGTATTGAAACAAAGTAAAACCTCCCCAAAACGGAATCTGATGGGACCGAATAAGAATTCCGTTTTGAAGAGGTTTCCGTCTTGCAGAGTTTTTAAAAATTGGGCTAATTTATTGTGAGATCCTGTGTTATAAATTATACAAATGTAAAATGAAGTTATACAAGGATAAACATTTGGAATAATCTGGAAATTAAACCGCATATAGAAAACATTAACCACTAATTTTCAAAAATTGTTCAGTTAAACCAAAAGAGGGTATTTTATATTTTTAAAAATAAAATATAAATATAAATAAAAATAAAATAAAATCATTTTCTAAGATAATCAAGTACAGTTCTGTTTCAATAACACCCTTTCGTTTTCTATAATATATTCTAGCGTTTAACATATTCTTTCGCAAATCATCGCTGTTTATACGAATCGCGAATTCTTCCAGCTGCGCGACCATACCCAATGCTTCTCGGAAACTGTTAATTTTGTCTTCTTTGTCTTCTCCGTGTCCTTCTTCTGAACTTTGGTTAATCTCGCTAGTTTCAGAGAAAATAATTTCATCTATTCTGAAATCCTTCTTCGGTTACCAAATCACTATCAATACCCACGTAGTCTTCAGCATGAACCGATATTTGACCACTTTCTACGTGTCAGAAATTCAACTTCGCGCAATATATTTGTATTGTGCAAAATACATGTATCAGGAACATAATCATAATCGGTTTCCGTGCAGAAACCAGCTTCTTTAAACGCATTTTTAACACAGTTATTTGAAATTTGTTTGTATGATGAAGAGAGCCACCTTAGTGCATCCAGAATAGTAATTTTATGCTTCAGTTCTTGAGCAGATGAACATGAATCCATATTGGCGACTAGCGCCTGCAGAATGTATTTCCGATAATGAATTTTCATGACTTAATAATTCCCTGATCAGTCGTTCGAGTTACACTATTTGTGTTTGGAGGAAAGAACACAAGTATTATGTTAGAATAATTTCCATGAGGGTGACACGACGCATTGTCTGAAAACAGTAGAATATTTCTATTTTCATTAACCATTTTTTTCATTTAAATCATATAGCCATTTTTTCCGTTACGTTAGACGTCATCTAAAACTTTTTTTTTGCGTACTATTCCAGTGGTAACTAAATGAAATTTTTGAAACATCAAGGCTTCCAAGATTTACCTATCACCAATAGTTTAAACAACTTGCCATCCGCAAAACCGCACACCAGAACAGTCTTTTTTTTTGGATTGTTTGCCTCCAATACACTTTTAATTTTTGAAACATAGTGTTTTGTCCGGTAAAGCTCGAAAAAATAAACCGGTTTCATCGCAACTACCGATATTTTTTTTGTTCGTAACCTGCGGTTATTTCATTAATTTTATTTTTCCAATCTATAACTATTTCATGTATCTACATCTTTAGCCTCACCTGAAAGTCGATTGTTACATAAACAACAGTTCCAGTACTGCATTATAATAATAATAATCATCTCTACTGGATTTATAATTTTTAAATCGTTAGAATGTACAATCTTTTTTTTATTTTCCTTTCCGTCTTATGGGACAAGATTAATATGTAAAATTAAAAGAAAAATCTATGTTTCTTTTCCGTTTCCGTATTGCGGAGTTTTCCGTCTTGAAGAGATTAATTTCTATAAAAATACATCGGAACTTGGGAAACCGTACGTTTTGAGGAGGTTTCCGTTTTCTGGACGTTCCGTTTTGTAGAGGTTTCACTGTAATAGATAACCAACTAAAACAAATTAATGAATTTTCCTTTTTTTGCAATACTTTAATTGAAAACAATTACATACAGACGCTATAGTTAATAGATATTTAAAAATAATCAAAACCAAAATCGATTTTGACTATTTACGATTAGTTCTCATTTAATAAGGTCATATACGTAAATTAAAAAAAAAAGATTACTTTTATTTTTTTACATTTCATTATTCATACTTTATTCTTAACATATTTTTCAAACAAAATTAATTATTTATAATTTATTTTTCATTTTGAGAATAGTTAAATTTGTATAAGTACATTTCTACTCTTCATTTTCAATTTATCTTGGATAACGAACATAAGGTAGAAATTACATTACTTCGATTGAGTGACAAATTTTGTATAACAAAACTATATCCTTATACTCATATTGTAAGTCTTATTTGCCGGTATATGAGCTTAAGCAGTGTCATTCCAACTGTAGTCATTAGCATGTAATTAATCTTATCGCTCATTAAGCCTGGAATTGTCGGTTTTGGCAGGGAGTTGTAAAGATAAAGAAATTACGGAACAGGATGAAAGGATATATGGGAATTTTACGAAAAAGAGGTGCTTGTCAGTTGAGAACAGATGCACAATAAAACTGTTTCCTCCATCTTCTCCATCTGTATTTCGTATCAGCTGAACATTATAATCGGGATAAAACGTTAATTAAAACTGTCTCACGACTGGATATAAACTTTTATCCTGTTTGTTCCAGGTAATTCAATTTTTATGCTGTTAATATAACATTAAAATTGATATTACTAAGCTCAGAGTTAACTTGAAAGATAAAATTAAAAAAATATATATACACAAATTAAACTATTAAGTAAAATAATTTCGAAATTAAAAAACAAAATTATGCTTAATTCGATATCGTAGATTCTTATCGGACACTACGTTTAACGATAAACGCCTGCAAAGGAATGACTGCAATTTACTTAACATAAAAAATATCAACTATAAAAACGTGAATATTGTACTATAAGAAAAAAAAATTAGCAGTTAAGCATACAACGCATTCGTTTAAGAACCCATAAAAAATTTATTACAGTAGACCTATTATTCGAATAATTTATTAAGCGAAATCGACTTCAAAGAGTCAAATTTCAAGTTAAACAAGATAAATTGGTACTTAATTAGATGTTTCTGATCAATTGTTTATTTATAATTTACACAGTCGATAAAAATTATTAAAAGACCCCAATAATGGTGAAATTAGGAGTAAAAGAATTCAATTTGACTGATAAAATTACTTACGTTAGTGCGTCACAAGTATATGAATATTATTATACACAGCGTTCGAAAAATTGCTGTGCACTGGAGTTATGTAATGTAAGTATAATGACGAAACATTTTTAATTATTACTTTGTCTTTTTATTTCATTATTTTACAAAAACGGATATTACAATAACTGGAATAGTTTAAAAAAGTTGTTGAAAATTACCTCCTTCAACATACACTCTGCACAAGTTTCAATTTTTTTTCAAACACTAACCGGCTGATACACTGGAATATCTAGTACATAAGCCGTTATTGCGGATTTTAATTCGTCAATCGTGCGTGGTCTACTGCTAAAAATTGCTTGTTTTGCTGCCCCTCCGTAGAAAGTAATCTGGGAGAGCCATATCGGGCGATCGTGCAGGCCACAAATCGCTCTAAATGATTCGTTCAACAAAGACATTTCATAAAAAAATAATTGACCTGTTAGCTGAATACTCTGTGGGCCCACCGAACTTGTTCGAACCGACCGCGACTGATTTCCACTTCCGTTGTTAACTGTCCAATGACGTTTGTTAAAATAGCACAATAACGATCACTAATAACTGTATTTTTAAAAAAGATTGGACCCACAATGCGCCTTCTACACGCACCAACCCAGACTCAATTTTCGTTTCGTGTAAAGATTATTCGTTAAATTCATGAGGCTTAGTTGTCGACCAAAATTGTGTATTTTGTGAATTAATGAACCCTTTCGGATAAAACCACGCTTCATCTGTAAAAAACGTAATGTCGAGGATAAACGTTAAAAACGTTGTCAGTAATTTAGTCTTTTGGCATGATCTGTAGGTTTCAGTTCTCGAACACACTTTACCTAGTAGAGGTAAAGATACAGTTCTTTTCTTACATCTTTATGTGCGGTAGCAAGTCCGATATCTTGTTACTGTGCTAACTTACGCGTTGAATTCGATGGACTTTCGTCCACAGAATTCGTTTAGCTTAGGGCGATCTTCCTTTTCGATCAGCATTTTTAATAAACCCTGTTGCCGAAACTTTTTTCATAAAGAGTTCGAACTGCATTGCGATGAAAGAAACTTTTCAAAAAACTTGTGTTCCTTAGATCAGTATAATTGTCACCTTCACGAAAGATGTTCGACGACAAAAATGCATTCTCCTACCGAAATAACCATTAGGTTTCTCGCAACTACTGATTCCGATAAACGAAACGAAACTGAGCACCATCAATTATAACTCAACATTTGACGTACGCATACAACTTTATGTTGTATGCGTACGTCAAATGTGAGACGTATGGTAAAAGAAAACGTCGAAACCATCTATGCTAAACAAAAGACACTTTTTTCATTTTTTTCATGAGTAATCAATATTAAATAAGTTGGTTTTAAAAATAAGTTATCTTCTCTTTTTACAAGCATTATACTTTGATTTTTTTTTTTTTTAATTTTGTAAACCATAACTGAGAATAGATACTTACATTAAAAG